>NW_009723244.1:0-4270 GCF_000703405.1 Apaloderma vittatum
GACATGATTGGCTTTCTGGGCTGCAAGTGCAGGAGTTGTAGTCAGGTGGGGGTCAGGCTCTTCTCCCAGGAAACTAGTGACAGGACAAGAGGGCATGGCCTGAAACAGAGGGTGCTCAGGCACTGGGATGCACTGCCCAGGGCAGTGGTGGAGTCACCGTCCCTGGAGGTGTTTAAGGAGAGGCTGGATGTGGCACTTAGTGCCATGATCTGGCTGATGTGATGGTGTTGGGTCATAGGCTGGACTTGATGACCTCAGAGGTCTTTTCTAGCCTCAATAATTCTGTGATTCCTTGAAATGTGTCATGAAGGATTTTAACAAAGTTTTTTTTGTTATTTTTTTCTTTTTTTTAAAATAAGTTCTTTAAATAGCTCCTGTAATATTGTGAGTATGATAAAAATTTGCACATTTAATACTGAAAGATAAGAAAATACAGGCGTCTGGGTCTGCCAAGGCTGTTCTTTTGCTTTATGTGTTCAAAATCCATAAGCTCCTCTTCCTGTTTTATCTTAATTTGTTAAGGTGGTTGGTATTCCATGACAACCTGAGTTTTCTTGCTCTGTGTGGATTTGACTGTAATGACGCTTTGATAAATTTCTTTTTTTGTCAGGCAATGCAGTGCTGCTGTGAAGTGCCTGCTTAGAGTAGCACCTTCAAAATCAGACAGTCTGCTCTTTTCATACATTTGGTTGTGTCTGTTGATTTCACTCACTGACTTTTTTTTTTCTCTTATTTGTACTGTAAAAGCAACATGTAAATCTGTGTTCATTCTGTTCCATTTAAGCCCATTAAAACACTTCTCCCTTGCACTGCCTTAGGCTCTCATTTACACTACAGCAAGACAAGTTTCCTTTCCAGTTGTAACCGCTATAGATGAGCACTGAAAGCTGAATTTTAAGGTTAAACAGGCCCTGGGTTTTCACAGGTGTCCTGAATGTTTTTTTACAGAAATAAAATAATCAAGGACCTGTTTTGACCTGCAGTATCTTCCCCTGATGGCAGTGCTTCACAAGGAATAAACAGACTTTTTGAGCGAAGTCATCTCTTAAATGCATTTTTATTAGTCCTTTTGTTTCCTCTGTCCCTCTGCTGTTTGTCTCATCCACAAGTTATTCATAACTTTGAGTGTCCCTGGGTTACCACAGCCCAGGTGGTAATTCAACTGCTATACATCACAGAACAAGGGCAAGCCTCCTTCTTGCGTATCTTTTTCCTAAATCTGTTCTGCCACCTGGTGAGGTGGGAAAATTGAGAGAGATTTAGGTAGTCTTGGAATATCTGCCTTGGCACTTCTCACGAATGAAGTGCCAAATTTCACAGTCTTTCCTGGGAGATGAGTGGTATCAGTTGCAGAAATGAGTGAGGAGTCTGTAACTTGTACAGTTAGCTGCTGTGATTACCTACAAGTGAAGAAAACCCCTACTCCAACCAGGAAAGCCTTCCACTTTTGTTTCAAAACAGAATTGACTGTTTTGTGCATTTTTGACTGAATAAACTAGTACCGATGCCTTTGGCTCGAGCAAGAGTTTGAACCACTCTCTGCTTCTGTCTTCCTCCGGTCCTCAAATCCCATCACTGAGAGTTGAACAGCCAACACTAAGTATCCAGGTCTGGTCTCCAGCCCTTTTTCCTGCAGAGGAGCTGTGGAGTTGCTTATTGGAGCCCTCATGGGGCAGCCGTGCAGGAAAGATCACTTCTGATATCAAACAGAGAGACCATTCCCTTAAGGTCAGAGTCATGGTCTGGGGCTGTGATGAATACCACAGAGGAGGCTGCTGCTTTGCTCTTTAGTTTGGAGTGCAGGAACAGCTGGCTGGATTCTTTGAGAGACAGTATTTCATTGCATCTGTAATGTATATCTCCCTCAAGTTTTACTGCACCAAAAATTGTCTCATTAAAAGGCTGTGGGTTTTTCATTTAGTTAATTAATTAATTAATTTCTTGCCTTTCGTTTCTGGCTATAAGTCTACTAAGGAATTTGCCTATCACAAAAGGAGCTTTCTTGAGGCTTTAATAAGTAAAGTGAAATTGCTTTAGGGAAACATCCTTCCTGATTATCATTATCTACATTTTGTGTGTATGTAGGTAGATATACGAGGCAGATGGTAACAGACAGTTCTGCAAACTGTGATGTTTACTTCATGTTTATTCATGAATTTTTTTAAAATCTGAAATTTCTTTAAGGATCTTAAATTGGGTGTTGTAAAGTTTGGGGAAAAATAGAGAAAGTTTATTTGGTTTGCTTCATCGGAGATGTCAAATCTCTGTCTTAACAAACACGGTACATGGTCTAGCCCTGAGGCATTAAGGTTGCACTTAAATTTCTGTCTAGGGCCCCCAGAAGTGGTTGTGCTGTATGGGGAGCTCTAAGTTACAGCAAGCTCCCATCATACCTCATCTTCCTTAACTAATCAATGTGTGTCAGGGGAGAGGAAGTAGGGACAGAAGGCTGCGTGTATCTTTTGTCAGCCTGTAATTGCTCAGTTTGGGGTTTCAGGCTGCTATGTGCTATGCAAATGGTAATACAAAAGAGAATGGAGGAAGCGGCCTTAGATTTATACATGAATTATGAACTGTTGCTTTGCAGATTTTGGCAACTGTATACATAGATATGGCTGTTTCTGTGTTTTTAGGAATACACTATAGACATAATTTTTGCCCAGACTTGGTATGACAGTCGCCTAAAATTTAACAGCTCAATGAAGGTGCTTATGCTCAATAGCAATATGGTTGGAAAAATTTGGATTCCAGACACTTTCTTCCGGAACTCAAGGAAATCTGATGCTCATTGGATTACTACTCCAAATCGTTTGCTTCGAATCTGGAGTGATGGAAGAGTATTATACACTTTAAGGTGGGTTTTTATTAACTGGGTAGAAAAAAAACAAACCTGTTGTGACCAGGAATATGCAAATAATGAATATGAATCAAATCTTTGGCATCTCTTTTGCTGTAGACCATAGGAATTTGCAAGGAGTTTGCTAAAAGAGAAAAAAAGATTATTTTATCACAAAACCCATGAAATTAGTAGTCTTGAAATGTATTGCCTAGATAATTGGATAAAGACCATTGAGGGGATAGCAAATTTTAATCTCATTAGGTACAGGCAAGATTAGAAAAAAGATTTTTATATAGCATATAGCACCATGGTGGTCTGTCACTGAAATATTGTAGCTCTAGTCATAAATTGTTTTCTAGACTTTCTGTTCTAAATAGTTCGATATCTGATTTCCCCCAAATTATATAAGTAAAATATAAAATGCTTCAGATAATAAAAGCCTTAAGTTTGAATAAAACTAAAGCTCCAGTGCTGTATATATTTCTTAACGTGTTTACCCTTGCAAGCTATTAAGACCAACAGATCTGTTCATCCAAATTAAGCAGAAGCAAACGTGTTGGTGATAATTCTTTCTGGCAAATGAAGGATGCTTGGACTGATTTTAAGCTTACTATCTAGGCTATCTGTACTGGTCTTTGAGTCCCTTTTCAAACAGTTCTTGAAAGGCTGTAATCTACAGAAAACATTTCAAGGTCATGTCTCAGTCTTATTTTTTAAGTATGCGTTTAAAAAGTTCATTCAATAAATTAGGAGCTGATCAAGAAGCAGTCCATGCAGAGGATGCCATAAATCTGATTCTGCTCTTAGAATTTTAATGTCTTATTTATTTATAAATAAAAAATAGCAACTTTTAATTACTCTTTTTTTAGTCATTTATGCTGTTTTCATATGCAGACTAATTGTGTTGTTTGAACAATTTATAGAAGTCTTCTGTATCAGAAGTAAAAGGAATTAGAATATTTTAAAAGTATTTCCTTCACTGATTTTTTTTGTTAATGTGCTTCTTATGCTGATGTTTCTTATGCTGGTGTTTATAAAAATCTCTAGAGAGCCTCTTGTGTTGTCATGCTAATCTTTTTTTTCTTTTTGTAGTTAACAATTCTAGAGTCATACTTGGACTTTACCCTTCCATTGTCCGTTCAGTTTCAGTGTACATTTTCTTCTAAATGAGTCTAAGTAACACAAAGAAACAAACAAATGAAACAGAAAAAAGCCCTGGTTGAGCTTTCGCAGAGCAAGAGGTTAGCATTATTGTGCTGAAGTATTAGCTATGAAGTGCAGTGACCTAGTAATAAAACAACAGAACAGGTATTTACCCAACACTGCTACTTACAAACATCTGTGTAGGTGAGGATATGGCCTGAATTTGGCCTAAGGTGGAATACCGTTTGATAGGTTCATATGCTGGCTGTCAAAGGAGGAGTAATAGTA
>NW_009723244.1:4306-27413 GCF_000703405.1 Apaloderma vittatum
CTTTCCCTGCTGGTAGTTCAGGTGGTGATTCTGTTATTCAGGCTTACTGAGTTTCCTCTGAGAGTAGTCCTTGGTCTGTTCGTTGCACCTATCAGTGATTCCAGATCTAGTTCTGTTGCTTTTTAAAAAAGTCCATTTTTATTTTAAGAGTTTGACTATACAAAGGTTGAAAATGGAAATCAAAGGCAATAAATGCACACGCAATAGTCAGCAAATTTGAAAAGCATCTTCAGGGAGATGCAAGTATTTAACTTTGGAAATGCGATTTAGGTGTTTTCCTCCTCTCCTTGAGTATATGGCAAGAAATACTCTTTCAAAACCTCTCTCTTGGTCAGTACAAATGTCTAGAAAGGTCCTATTGGCACTTTGTGTAGAATAACTATTTTGTTCACAGATGTTCTGGCAGCTGTGGCAGAATCTTCCTTTCCCCACCCCTTTTTGTCTAGTATGTAAGTATTGTGTACACTCAAGTATGTAAGCGTTGTGTTAGTTTTCAGAGTTGATTTTAGAAGACATTCTTTCTTCACAGTGTTACCAACAAAGGAAGAGGTATTTTAAATGCAAAGAAGGCAATTGAGAGTCCATCCCCTTATTCTAGCTTCCCAGTGAAAGTTAGTAAAACCGGGTTTTGCATTTTGCATTGGTCGCTTGGAAGCTCTTTGGAAATCTGTCACCGTATTTTCAAAGGCAGCAAGAGATTCAGTTGATACCATTATGAGTCCCAAACTACTTCTAAAATGTGTGTTAGTTGCACAAATTACTTGAGTGCCATAGGCATTGAGTAGAAATATCATCTGCTCTTTCCTATCTGTGTACTGTCTTCACCAGAGCTGCTTCCATGAATTCAGAGCAAGCCTAGGAGTGTCCCCACTTTCTCTCTCATGTATATAGCCACCAGATACAGTGATGCCAAATACAATTTGACTTGACAAATGTGTTGTTCAGAAACTTCCTTTACTTTCTCTCATAAATTACCCTCCTTGCTCTCCCTTTAGTCCCTCTCTTCTTTTATCCGCTATTTCTGGTAGAGAGGTGAGAGATGCCACCAAATAAATCAAAATTTTCAAAATTACTTGAAATGCCAATTGAAACAACACAGATCCTCAGGTTGTATATGACGATAGGTTTTGTTCTTCGGCAGTGATGCTGGATGTTTTTTGCAGATATGCAGTTGACTATGTGTAACATCCATTAATTGGCAGAATTGATTTCTGTGCATGTTCTTTACTATCTAGTCTGAAGCGTCTGGATGCTTGAATATAATCTTTTTTCTTTTTTTCCCCTTCCTTTTCTAATTAGGCTGACAATTAATGCTGAATGTTATCTTCAGCTTCATAACTTTCCTATGGATGAACACTCCTGTCCACTGGAGTTTTCAAGCTGTAGGTGGTAATTTTTTTCCCCCCTCTTTGCATTCAGGCTTTAAGTTTCCTTAAATTCTGGCAGCAGCAAGTGTTTACTTTTTAAACCCTTGTAGTGAAGGAAAGAAATGATCTGTTTATGTTTTGATTAGATTTATTGCATTATTTAATGCATTATTAAATACAGTAATGAATGAATTGAATTACATGCATTTTATTTAGGTGCAACTTCAAAAATAATCATATTGCTTAGGAGTTTGATACGATGCCCACTCCAGTTAATGAAAATCTATTGCCCTCAAAGAACTTTATTTTTTATGCCTGCCAGAATTGCCAGCTTTGAATTAATTCCATCTGCTGTACTTAAAAGGAAAAATAAGGTCTGTCTTCCTGAACCTGTTCCTGTAAATGCTTAATCAGTAGAAGAAGTCTTTCTCCTTTCAGTGGGACTTATTTATGTGAGCAAGAAACACAACATTCAGGCTTCATTTCTTTAATATAAACTATATTAAAATAAAAAAAGGTTCCTAAGGGAATTGTGCTATTACTGGCAAAAGAAATCTAAACGACCAGAACACCACTAAATGACTTATTCCTAAATGTGAAACCTAATAGGCAATGAAACGAAACTTCAGTTATTCTTTTTAAATTAATGTTTTCATTCAATACTTCCTTCTTGAGAACTTCCAGCTAAATGGGCTTTGGTAGCTTCATTGATTAAATAGTTGTGCCACAACAGGACTCTTGCTTCATTTCTTTTTTGCCTTTCTGTAGGATAATATGGAGCAACATGTGAGGCACATGAAAATTTAAAAGGTTGCACTTCTTAAAGCTCAAGTACTGGAGAGTGAATTAGGCCACAAAAATCCATTCTGAGAATAATAGATAAAGAAATTTTCAACAAACTTCAATAGGAATTTTATCAAATTATGTACTAATAAATGTCTGTCTTTTAAAGCTTTTTGTGGTCTTTTAATCATAATGTATGTTATATTTGTGAATTAATTCATAGTGATGATTCTGAGCCAGTTTTCCAAGTTATATTGTGTGGGTATTTCCTAAACATCTGTATTTACATAGTTTTTGATCGATCATACACTTAGTTAGGCTTAAAATTAAGGCTAAATATTTTGTTGCAAAACTTTCAGTGTATCAAGTGGATTATAGATCGGTTTTCTCTTTGATTCACTTGAGTTAATAAACAAATGTTTTAGTTTATAAACAACCTTAGAGATCAAAAAATGCACTTGGTATATACTGTGGTTGAATGCTTGATTTGCTCTGTTTTATTCTAGATGGATATCCTAGAAATGAAATTGAATACAAATGGAAAAAAACCTCTGTTGAAGTGGCAGATCCAAAATACTGGAGATTATATCAGTTTGCATTTGTAGGGTTACGAAACACAACTGAAATCTCTCATACCTTGTCTGGTAAGACAAAGTGTTAAGTTTTATTTCATGTAATATCTATGTAAAACAAGACTAACAGATGAAGATAAAACTGAGAAAGTGTTTTCAATGTTGTGCAAGTTTTTTTCTTTTTTTCTTTAATTTATAGGTGATTATATTATTATGACAATCTTCTTTGATCTCAGCAGACGTATGGGATATTTTACTATTCAGACATACATTCCTTGTATACTCACAGTTGTTCTTTCATGGGTGTCGTTTTGGATCAATAAGGATGCAGTTCCTGCAAGGACTTCTCTGGGTAAGAATGTCTTTTTTTCAACCTCAAAGGGTCTGGTACTTCCCAGGAATACAAATCTGCAGCAGAGAGTAAATTAACCACAGTTCACTTTGTGACAATTTGTTACCTTTTCTCTTGAACTGCAACATCAAGAGTAGGAGGATCCTGCTGTGGTTGCACAGCAGGGCTTGAGGAGGGAGTTTTGAGAACGGAAATCTGGTAATCCTCATTGCAGCCTTGTGAATCTGCTGTTGTTCATATAAATGTATTTTTTTAAAAAATCTTTATGTTCTTTTTGTCATCTCCAGGGATGGCAATATGGCAATCATTAGTCTGTCAAGTATGATTAAACTTCACTTAACATCATGCAAAAAAGGATGTCGTTACTACACAGGAGAAAACTGGGAAAATCTGGTTTTGGAGGGTTTATTATTGGTTTTTGTTTGTGATGTTGGTTTTTTTTAATAATAGAAATTATTCAGTTGTTATTTTAAGGCCAGGATAGGACAGAAAATTTGCAATCAAAGTTGACCTTCAAGCCTTTAAGCGTATGTGGCAGGTGCATCCCCCTAGTGTGGGATGCCTCACCTCACAGCGGTTGCCAGGCAGATTTCAGAGAAACTTCTGGAAGTTTCTAGCTAGTTTGGATCTAGCCCTCTAGTCTGGGTGTACACCTAGGAAGCTGGCTGGTAGCCAATGGGTGGCCGAAATGGCTTTGACTGACCACAGCTTAGATTCCACTGAACTTTGAAACGAGGTCCTGCCAAGGGCACGTTGGAGCAAGTCCCTTCAGAGCAGCAGGTCCTGCAGTTGGGGCACAGCCCCACCTTGGTTTGGGACGCCGGCCAAGGTGACTCCTCGAGGTTGAGAGCCCTCATCTTTGTACGGGTGAGTGTATAAAATGATCTGGATCATTATGCTTTGTTAAGAGTTGGGTGTAGTGTAGTAGCTGCTCTTCTCAACCCATACCAGAACTTATAAACTTGGGGGAGCTTTCATTTTGTAATAAATCCAATTTAATAATGCATGTGGATTTGACTGAGAATGGGAGCACTCCTCACAGCATATAACTCACAAAAACTGACTCACTGCCCTGCTTTTTAGTACAGACAGTGCTGAAGTGTGTTGCAAGTTCTGCTACATAGTTAATTCTGTGTTAGCCTCATCTTGGCTGACCTGTTTAGCTTGATGTCAGTCTTGTACAACTGATTGTTAAGGATTCATGCTCTGCCTTGGAGAAGAGTCCCCATGTAAAGCCCGATAGATGGGGAGAAAAGCACGAGATGCACGCTAGCAACTTTGAGCTTAGCAATGACAGATACTTTTAGTAAAACTGGTGACTGCAGTGTGACCTATTTGGGGGAAAGATAAGAGCTGAAAGCGTATCTTAGGAAGTGAGAGATGTGAGTTAATTTTCCTCATCAGTTTTTAGGATTGTGAACACACCACTCTCATGTTATAGGAGCGATTCCTACCAGAAGGGTGAGTCCAGGCTTTAACTCCTTGCCTTTCCCACTGAAGCTGGATCACTGTGTAGTCAAGCCTGCAAGATTAATGAGTCAAGAAGGAAAGTAAGCAAAAAAGAGCATGGCTCAGTAGCCTTATGAAAAGATAAGGGAAGAAAATCCGAGTCTTGAATCTTAACTTTACACTATTCAAAACTACTGCAAGGTTTAGTAGAGAGCCTAAAATATTGAATAAATACATGAAATTATCTATTGATAGTTTCAAATATTGATATAGAAAGTTATTATAAGATTTCTTTGACTGACTAATCATCATTGTGGGTACTTCTTGCAAAGACACTAGCTGTAATAGGAAAAACTGTTATACTGGTATCGTGCTAGTTCTGTACCCTGTTTTCTAGTTCTGTATCTGTTTGTTCTTTGTGCAAAGTACTTTTTCTATGCCACAAACCCAGCAAAATTGCCTTTGATCTCATGGTTAAGCTAGAGCTTTCATGCTCCCACTTCAGCAGTACTAACCTTCATCTACTTGAGATGTACTACAAGCATTTGCAATATCATATTTACAGCTCCCTGCAGTTAACTGAGCTACTTTTGTGTGAACATGCAGAAGCCATTATCTGACAGATTGTAGGATGACTTTTCTCATATGCAGATATTCTGGTGAAAAAGAAAGAGAATACCAGTCAAATGGAGAGAATTGTATAGAAAAGACTGAGAAATTTAGACAAGAAAGCCAAACTAAGCAAGATCCTTTGTGGCAATCACTCATGATGCTGTGGAAGGTTTGTTCCCCGTGACAGCCTCCTGTATACCTTTCACGTGGTGGTGAGGACTGGGAAAGTCCAGGCCTCTTTTGTCTTCTCTGAGAAGAAGTCAGTAAGGGGAATGGTGGATGTGACTCCTCACCTGGATGCTGTGCTGGGGTCTGGTACACTGAAAAGATCTGGGCCTTTTCCTTCCGTATATGTTAAAAGATCTTGGCAGATTGTGGTGTGGTTTCCGAAAGCAAAAGGTTTACAAGATCATTCTATAGTGACTCCTGATTCCATCCTTTGATTTAAAAGCCATAGACAGCCTTAGACTGAAGTAACACACTTTTTTTTTTTCTCAATAAACCTGCAAATATAAATAACAAATTATTTGTGTAGTACATAACAGATTATTCATGTGTTCAAGTGTTGCTCTCCAAAGTAAAGGTCACATCTTAATTTTGGACAACTATGAAAAAAGCTTTGCATATCCCTGAAGCATCAAATATAAGAAGGGAACGTTAGCATCTTCTAAATGTTAAACCAGTGAAGAGTGATATAGTTAGACTCTGAACACATCATTGTTAAGGTCAGCTTGTACTTTTAATTTACTTCTATGTAACGGAATCAAAGGAAACATTTTCTATAAATTGAGACATAGTATTGAAAGAATGCCTAGTCACTTAGAGAATGAGACCAGAAAGGCTCAGTTGGTCATCAAGTTTGATCTGCTGTGTGTCAGAAGAAACCAATTGAAAGCATCATTCCTTTTTCTCCTGTTTTCTGAAAGTTTGAAATAATTGATAAATAACACATTTTTTTTTCTGAATGTGTCCTTCTGTACATTTTAATATCTCAAGAGCCATTGGACTTTTTTTGTGTTTATAAAATTTGTGTGCTTATTTATACCTGTTGTCTATTATATTTGTTTTAAATTTGCATTCTGTAACAGATTTATAAAATTATCCAAATTCTCTCAGTGTTGTTGTTTATTCACTGTGTGTTGAAAATGGAAGGGTTTTAAACTGAAGGTGAAATGTGCTGCCTTCTGTATGATCCCACAGTGGCTGCTGGATCCATAGGGGATGACTTTTGATAACACTCATGTGTCTGGGTGTGACTAGCGGTGAACCCTGCTGTGGCTCCATTCTTGTTTGCTTCATGCTTGGATTAAGAGGGTTTGAGGATTTATTTTTGTGTGTGTGTGTGTGACGATACAGATGGATTTCTTATACACTTCCCTCTTCCTGTCTTTTTTTCTCTCTTTCTTTCTCAAACAGGCATTACAACAGTTCTGACCATGACAACATTGAGTACAATTGCTAGGAAGTCACTCCCAAAGGTCTCCTATGTGACAGCAATGGACCTTTTTGTTTCTGTTTGCTTCATTTTTGTGTTTGCTGCCTTGATGGAATATGGCACCTTGCATTACTTTACCAGCAACAGAAAAGGGGACAAAGGAAAAGAAAAGAAGGCGAGATCTAAGCCATCAGTAAGTTTAGTCAAACAACAAGAAAAAAAAAAAACAGAATGCTCTTTACTCTGGCATTAATTTTGAGAGACTGGTTCTTAAGTAGAATGGTTAATGCATAAAGTTAACTAAAACTAATATTTATTTTACCATTCTTTTGCAGATGAGGTCTTTTATTTTCTGTAAATACTACTAATGAACAAACATTTTAGATAATTTCAGCCATATGTGAATAAGAACACTTGAGCCTAAACTAGAGAGTGATAAAATATTCCATGCTTCCATACTGTGCTGAAGCCCTTGGTACTTCTAGAAATGCCTGTGGAGTGTGTGCCTGTGGAGACGTTCTGCTTGGGCACAGTGCTTCTGAAAACAGCACCCGGCAGGGAACTATAGATAAGACTGTATCATAAGTCCATAGTGTAAATGGACTGAAGGCGTGAGGATTTGGCTAGATTTGCATCACCAAGCTTGGGTCCTACCTCATTATCTTTGCAAAGGAAAAAGTGCTTATTATTGGTCAATATTCTGATTTCCTCCACTTCGGAAATTCTACTTTAATTCTTTCTTTTCCCCCATGTATTTCCATGCTTCTTTATGGTAAAATGAACCTTCTACTTTTACAATTTGATGTTTGTGTGGTGTGAATTCCTACATATCCTAGGAACAAGTATCACTCAATTTTAAGAGGCTTTCTATTTGTGTAGTAAGAATAATAGAATTTCCAAAGAATCTTGTGTTGGAAGCCAATGCAACTATTTAAGGCTAATACTTAAACTAATAAAACATTGAGATAAAGGTGTTAAACAGGTTATTCGTATGAACCCTAGTCTTAATATCTGAGGGTTGATTGTAGTCACCTTTTAGAGAGAATAGAAGGGAGGATCTGGAGGCCCTTTCCAGGTCATTTCATCAAAGGAATATGAAGCATAGCTGAATCATAGTATCAGTTGTCTTTTCTGGGTGAAGACTGAATACCACCTGTGTAAAATCAAACAGAAATTGAAATGAAATTAAAGAAGCCCAGATATGGAAATACAGAAGTCCTGTTATGAACCATATCCATTCTGTGACTAGTATCGGAAAGCACTGGCATGCAACTGTTTTGAGCAGTGCTGCAGTGGGAGACTGTTCTGGGGGCTGCTTTGGCTTAATGCCAGGGAAATAAAGGCCCTTACATTTCACATGGTGAGCTGGTCTGAGTGAATCACCTCTTTGTTTAGGACAAGGGTATTGGTGAAGCTTTAATCCAGCCCTGTGTTGCCTTGGTTGGACATCACTGTGATCCTCAGGGAATCCTGTACAACCAAGAGAACTGGAAAGTGGAATCCCCAAACCTCCTTACTGTTAGTGGTAGAAGCAAGTGTAGCCACAATGGGAAGGATGGCAAACAGTCTTTGGCAAGGACCACAGCTGAGCAATGACTGTAAAAGACAGTAGAGACTACAGAGTTTTGGGGACTTCCCAGTGTTAGCATGGCAGATTCAATTTTAGGTTACCGTTGCAAGGTTGAGTTCTCAACAACACTTAGGGAACAGTGGGGGCTGAAATAGGTCTGCTCTTAGCATGTACAACAAGGAGAAAAGCAAGAGAGAAGGAAATACTTAGGAAATACTTCTTATTCAAGCCAGGAAAGAATTAAAGATCAGCTGCTGGCAGATCAAAAACCACTGAAGTGGTTTGCAAGGACACTCCATCAAATAGAGTGACTATACTTTCCAGAATCTGTTCACACATCAGCCTTTTATGGAATGATCTACCAAATGCTTTGATATTTTCAGGGTATATGTCAATTTAAAATACAGAATAATGGTGAGATAGAAACTATGACACTTATTGAACAAATAGATGGAGTTTGGACTAAGATTAAAATTAGCAATATAATGCTCAAAACACTACTCAGTTGTGTTTTACTATGTTCTTAAAGCCTGCTTTTTGTTTCTAAGTAGTTCAGAAACAACCATCTCTTCACACATAACTCTTTAAACATGTTTCAGCATGCTTTGGCTGAAAGACTATGCTAAATAAAAGATTACTCTTTAAAAAGGAGAGGATTAAATTTAATATACTTAGATGCAAGGATTCTAGTTTGATAAACAGGGGTTTTTTGTGATGTTTTATAGAAAGCTATACAATTTCTTGTTCCAAATATAAAAATTAAAGAAGTTTTCTGATTAATTAATGTGAAGTCATACAATTACAAATCCAATTAAGCAGGTTTTTTTTACCCCTTTATCTTTGTCAAAGACTTCCATTCATTCTTTTTCTTATGTAGTTATGGATATGTAACTCAAAAAACCCAATTTAATTAAAATAGTTTAATTCCTTCTGAAAAGTTCTCATTTACAGGTGTTATTTCCCTTGGAAAACTTGCTTTCCATTTCTGTTGGGAAATGCAAGCTTATTACTCCAGAATCTGGTGCCAATAAGGTGAGATAAATGATCTTGTGAAAAAATGGTGAGATTTTACAAATGATTACAGCAGCTTTATCTTGCAAAATATGTGCTGGCATCATTTAAGAAAAGTAGTATGAATTGGCTTATGTAAATCCACATTAGTATGAGCAAGTAATGAGTTTGAGTAGAAAAGCTTAAACTTAATTAGTTGTGGATCTTGTGCTGATCATAATTTCACCTGAGATAAATGGATCACTTGTGCTACAATGTCTGCAGATGATGGCTTTTTTTTTCTGCATGTATGTCGTGGTTTGACCCTGGCCGGCAGCCAGGTACCCACACAGCTGCTCTTTCACTCCCTCCTTCTCCACTAGACAGCGGGAGAAAATATTTCAAAGGACTTAAGGTTTGAGATAAGGACAGGGAGATCACTTGCATTTACCGTCTCAGGCAAAACAGACTCGATTTTGGGGAAATTAATTACATTTAAGAGAACAAATCAGAGAGGAGTAGTGAGAAATAAGAAAAAGCAAACGGATCTTAAAAGCAAAACATCTTCCTCCCATCCCTCCCTTCTTCCCAGGCTTAACATCAATCCCGGTTTCTCCACCTCCTCCCCCCCAAGCGGCACAGGGGGACAGGGAATGGGGTTTACGATCAGTTCATCCGACGTTGGTTCCACCGCTTCTTCTTCACTCCGGAGGAGGACTCTTCACTCTTCCCCAGGGTCATTGTGGGGACCCTCTCAAGGGAGACAAGCTTCACGTTCTCTTCTCCAGCGTGAGTCGTCTCACGAAGGGCAATTCATCACAATCTGCCCAATGTGAGTCCCCTCATGAGGGGCAACCCACTCCTCGTGAGTCTGAGGTACGGTCCTTCAGGGGAAACTGCTCCAGCGTGAGTCCCCCGCCGCGTCACAGAAGTCCTGCCAGCCAACTTGCTCCAGTATTCCTCTCTTCCACAGGCTACAGGATCTCTTCCCACGGGCTACAGCCCCCTTCAGGCATCCACCCACACGACATGGGGTCCTCTGCCCCACGGTGGACATCTACACCCTGCCCGTGGACTGCAGGGGGGCAAAACGCTTCACCATGGTCTTCACCATGACCTGGGGGACTCTGCTCCGGTGCCTGGAGCTCATCCTCCCCCCTCTCCTTCTTCACTGACATTGGTGTCTTCACAGATTCTCACTCCTCTGTCTCTGCGCCAGCTGTTTTGGCGCAGTTCTTTTTCTCCATTTCTTAAATTTGTTTTAACAGAGGTGTTCCTCTCCTATCGCTTTACTGATAGGCTCAGCCTTGGCCAGTGGCGGGGGGCCCTTTTGGGGCCGCTGGGGGTGGGGTCTACCAGACTTGGGAAGCTTCTAGCAGCTTCTTGCAAGAAGCCACCCTGCAGCTCCCCTTGCCGATGCCAGAATCTGGCCAGGCCAACCCAATACAACGTATTAGTGTTAATGCAGAATAATTTGGGTTTGATCTTATCAGAGTGTATTATAAACATTTCTCACTGTACATGGAGTTTTATCTACAACATCTACAATATCAGTAGGCATGTACATGAACAATAAGTGTGTATTACTGTATCTACATGGGGTTTTAGTTGGGTTTTTTGTTTGTTTGTTTGTAATTTCTCTGCCAACTGGTATGAGGTCATTTTCTTCTGAAATGGTTTCTCCTCCTTTTCCTCATGTTGTTTCTTTCTTACACACATTTTATGTGTTAGCTGTAGGTAGTTAGGTCTTTAAGATGGCACTGTCTCAGGGCACATCTTCGGTAATTCAATAGCCAACTTCTGTCTGTGTTAATGACATGAGCAGAAAAAAGCAGGACTGATGTTTTTTTCCTCTTCCCATATTTTTCTGAATCAGGGGTCCCTATTTTATCTCACTAGTAGAAATGAATCATGCCATGATTCCAACAGTTAGAAAACTCCTGTAAAGCCAAAGTAGGTGTAAATTAGAAGTAAGCATCTTACCCTATTTGCCTTCAAAAAATAATGGTTTTGGAATAAGAAAGTTCAATTTTTAAATTTTTTTATGTTTTATAAAAATAAACCATGTTTATAATGCTGCAAATTGGGGTAGAAGTAAGGAACTGCTGTTAATATTGTCAGTATTTTATCATAACTGAAAAGAATAATGAGATCCTTCAGGATAATAATTACCTCCCTAGGTCATCATGTCTAAAAAGTGTTGAAACAGCAGTCTATGTGAAACTTCCTCTGGTAAAGACACATTAAAAAAAAGCTATTGGAAATCATGGTGGATATTGTTCTACTTTAACATCACCCCTTGGGACAGAGTGCCTCTGTAATAATGTGTAGAGATCTGTGTACTGGCTAAAGTAATGCCCTGGAACGGGGACAACAGAACCCTAAAACATAACTAATATCTAAATGATGTGGCTTTTCTATTTTTTTCTTTCTTTTCTCTCTTTTTTTTTCCTATTTCCTATCATGCATAACTGTTTGAGAGAGATTCTTCTCTATACTTCAATACCCCATAATTTTTCCTGATTGCATCCTTTCCTGCTGTATTTATTCTGCATTTATGACAAAATATGATGATGGTAAAAAAGAAAGAAGACAATGTAAAAGTAGTGTTGATGTAATCCCTATCTTCAGTCTGAAGATTTTAGAAGAGATGCCAAAAGTGGCAGGGAAAGAATGTTGAAAGAAAGAGGATTATGGTGTAGTTTAAAAAGGCTTAGTAGTGTAGTTTATGGTGTAGTTTAATGAGATTTAGAAAGAGGAAAAAAGGAGAGATAGAGGAAGATAATGTCTTTTGAAATATTAATCAAAACAAGTATGAGGAGTGAAGAACTGCATGGAAACAAAATAATAAAAGGAGGATAGCTAGGATGTGACAAGTGCAAGTAATAGGGAGGTGAAGCAGAATAAGAAAAGGGGGAAAGATGAGATATGACAGGGAGATGAAAAGGCAAAATTCGTAAGAATGAAAATAGTGGCCAGTATGTGTAGTAGGCAAAAGGGCACACAGATTTCTCTTTTTTTTTTTTGTGAAAACTATTTATGAACTTTAACATCTACTACACTGAGAGTTTAGCAGATTGCAAGAAGGTTGAGTTATGCCCACAGAAAGTAAAAGTAAGAATTAAGAGCAGAATTAATCAGTTTCACCAACTTGAATGGTATTCTCCTTTAAGGAGCCTTATATCTTGGTTTCTAAAGGCAGGACATATTGTTTAGGGATTCAGCATCAGAGGGTTAGATGACATAGCCTGGCCTTATGTGTCTCAGTCTCTTAAACTTCATCAGTGATGCTATACTAATCCCACTAGCTTTATTTCTCATGAAAATATAGCTTCCAGAAACACATCCAGACTCATTCTACAGACTGCAAATGATGGAGGAATCATCATTCCCTTGATAGTGATGCTTCTGGCCTTCTTGTGGACTTGCTTGTGACCCAGTTGTCAAGCTGTGACTGACTTCAAAATGTTCATTTGTGTTGTGTAGATGGGATCAGCTAACCCTGTCTATGTAACTAATTATCCACTATTCCCAAATCCCAGCACAACTCAGTTTTCACTGTGGCAGGTGAAAATCATTCATGATCTTTTGCCTACAATGACCTAATTATATAGAGCAGTTCATAGTTTGCAAAGCTCCCCAAATTTGTTTCTTTAATGCTAGAATTTCTGTATATTGTACTGAAGGTATTGGCCTTTTCTATGGAAAGCCTATGGAATTATTTAATGTGAGGATATCAAAACTCACAAAACTCTATTTTTCTTTTTTTTTTTTTTTTAAGAAACCACCTGCAATTGCTGTTCGACCTGGATCAACACTAATTCCAATTAATAACATTAATCATCTCCCTGAACGTGATGATGATTATGGATATGAGTGCCTAGAAGGGAAAGACTGTGCTAGCTTCTTTTGTTGTTTTGAAGACTGCCGCACAGGATCTTGGAGAGAAGGAAGAATACACATCCGTATTGCAAAAATTGACTCCTATTCTCGAATCTTCTTTCCAACTGCCTTTGCATTGTTCAATCTTGTTTACTGGATTGGCTATCTTTATCTATAAATCTCAGAGGTCTGACAAACTCAGAAAAAAAATGATAATTGAATAGTCATTAACACATTTCAGTGAGCGTTCAAAGATTAGAGCTGGTCTAAAATTACTCAAATTGTTTGGATGCTTTAAAAATTTGAAAAAATGAGATGAAATATGATGATGTAGTCTCCCTCTTGTGATCAAATGTAGAACTAGTGCTGGTATTTTGAAGATAAAATTAAAGTAAATATCTCTAAGATTTAATTTGCTTGAACACACATGTATTTTTGTCCAGCTTGAACAAACTGCAGAATCAAGAAGCTATGTTATTTAACCGGACAGTTCTACGTAAACTTTTAATTTTAATCCTAAATGATAATACTGATGAATTTTGTAGCATCTCTTATACTTTTACAAAGAAAGCCTTAATGAAATGGGTTTAGTCATTTTCATCCTTTTCATCCTTAAGGTGATGATTTTATTAATCTCGGATTTAAAAAAGTTGAAACGGAACACTTCTGGTTTTCAACCAGCTATTGTTCTCTGCAGTATGTTAAAAAGAGTGATTAGGTCATAATTAATCACATTCAGATTTATAAAGAATGTAGTGATTAGAGCAGCGAGAAATAGATCTATCTCAAAAAACCCAAGGGTAATTCTGAGCTTGTCCTATCCTGATCATTGGTATCAGCTTTTGGCTTTCAATCTTAGATTACATTCATGTCTGTACTCCTTCTGCCATCACTTCAGTGTTCTGAGTTCCCCAAAGTTCTCCAAGAGGGCTAGAACTTTCAAAAATTCCTACCCAACTTCCATTGCTTGCTCATGTCATGGAAACAAGATTGATGTTGGCTGAGATTCTGGCCACTAAAGATGATGTTCTTCACATCCTCCCCATTCTGCTCTCCTTTGTCTGATTCATACTCAGGGTGAGAGAAAAAGTCATAACTCTCCATCTGGTAGAATTTGTATCATCAGAGTTTGAAAAAACTGTAACAGTGCTATGGTCATTATGTTCAAAGCCACTATGTTAAATTTCCAGCCCTAAGAGTGTATGTGTGACCTGCTCCACTTTGTATACAGTACAATTTTGTAGATTCTGCTTGTTACTGCATAAGCTACTCACTGAGCCAAAGCCAAACGGTGTGAATTTACCGAACCTCTGTTATGGATTGGTGTGTAATTACCTCCTTGAGATTTGTTTGTTTCTAATGGAAGAACCCTGTTGGGGAGTGGTGGTGGGACTTAAAATAATCCTTATGTGTTGCACATCCTTCTTTAACACTATATGTATCCCCTCAGAAAACATAGGACCAATTATCCAGCCTTTCTGTGGACAGAGCTTCCATTCACTTTGATAGCAATTCTTCAGTCATAGACTGACTTCTCTCTGTTGAATATTGCTGGCTAGCAGCATTTAGTATCCCATTTCTATTTTTAAATCCATTGTCTTTTTATGGAAAAGTGCAGCCTTTCCCCCTTTCTCAAGAAGAAACTTGTCTCCAGTGAGCTTGCAAAAATCACTGTAAAATTAAAATATGCATTAAGTAAAAGTCAGAATTACACAGAAGACCTTACAGATCTTTAAAGCAGATTAATAGGATTAGCATTTGGCTGTAGGTAAGGATGTTCAGCACTGGAGATAGACATGATTAATGGCTAATAATAGAAAATTATACATGAAGGACTCCCCCACCTCAATATTTCTGTTGAATATGTTCCCTCCTCTGAATTTCTCAGAAAAGATTAAGTTATTTTTATATTCTAGTTACCAGACATAATAAGATATGATCTGTAATATGCATTTCAGTTTAAATGTTATTGCAGTCTTCAGCCCCGAAGTTTGATAGAGAATGCAAGATTATATACAATTATTCTGGAAGAACGTGTGACAGAGAAGATCCCATTTTAATGCAGACTTTATTTCAGTATTTAGCTGATGAAATACAAAAGTGGTTGAGAGAATCTGAAAGCCTTCTGTTGAGGCTGACTGACGTTGTTTGTTGCATGACCTTTCTGAGCACTAACTTCTTCTGACTGAGACTGAGTGTAGAAGTGCGGCATCATTAACAACATTGATCTACTGTGATGTATTGTTTTTTTAGTCTCATTTTCAGATAAATGTTCAGCATGATGGAAATGTGTCAGTTTTAATTCCATAGTGCGGTCTGATGGTTTTTGACAGCATCCTAACTACATTCCTCTGTAGGAGGGATGAAGGTGGCTTCAGCAGCAGTATGTTGGATGTGCACTTGAAAAGCACTCTGCTCGCTATACAATACAAGGCCCAGATTTTGTGAGCTCCTGAGTTTTGTTAATTCACCTTTAAACAAAAAAGAACTTGAAAGAACTTGGCGCTTCACAAGAGGAAACACAAATTTCACAGCCTACTCTCCTCTGGCACACTAGTTAGCTTTTTCTATTCATGTAGTTGTCAGTTGCCAATCAGCCTCCAGTGACTGAATTGGAGAATAGAAAACACCCAGAATTGGCAAGGGATGGGTAAGAAGTCTTTCATCTCTAATTTCTATGAAACAATGTAATAGAGTATTAAACCTATTGAGTGTTATGGCTGTTTGGCTTATGGATACTTCTGTCTGTTGACAAACTTTTCTGTGTAGTTCATTTGTTTCTGATGAAATAATTTTAGTTACACATAGTACTGTGAGTTCAAATAGAAATGGGAATGCAGTGAACTGTATCACGGCATGTAATAAATGTGTTATTTTAGTCCTATGTGTTTTCTTTCCAATCTGCATGTGAACACTTGATTCCAAGAAATGTAAGTAATGCTAAAAAAAAAACCCACAAGAAACAGAGTCTACAATTACTTGGACTTAGGTGCTGCCATCATTTTTCAAACCTAAGTGGATAAAACATTTTTCAAACCTACCTGGATAAAAGTTTGTTTACTGATAGCTCGGATCACAGTATTTGGAGTCATATTTTTCTGACCATTACTGCTTAAAGCACATGCTCAAACCTATTCCTAATCAGTACTGTAATTAGACCACAATTCAGAAAAGTGTGTGCTTATGTACTGTCATAAAGAGTGATGATCTCCTGAATTGATGCCATTAACACATGCTTAATTTGTACTAATTTCAATAATGAGTGTTCCGTAGCTCAAATGATTGAGCATTAAAGATGTGAGCCAGAGCCTCTTCAGTAGGAAGTTTTCTCACTGAAAGAGAGGGACACAAGAGGAGAAATTGCCATAAAGGCAGAGAGGTGAAAAAATCTCGGGAAACTGTCTTATACTGCGCCTACCTTAAGCATTTCCTGAAATGTATTTTTCAAAAAAGAGACTTCTCCTTGATATTTCTTTATCTGTGTTCACCACTGTCTGTTTTGAGCAGTGAGTACAGCTCAGCGTGTTATTTGTTCGTAAGGTTTTGTTTATGATTGTATCTCACTGATCTTCAGTGCATGTCTTCCGTGTCTGACTGAATCTGTTTTATGTAGTGTCAGTGCAACCAAAGCATGAGATCTGGGTAACGTGCTTTATATTCCCATGCTGATGTGCTTCAAAGGCTTTAACTTACCTGATTTTCTGACATTCGGAGACATAGGATTGTGTAGGACTTTGAAGGAGAGTCAACTTCAACCTGGTTTTTATAATTTTCTGTTGCTTAATTGCTATAACAGTGTAAGATTTGTTCAAAATTGATATCTGAACTATGTTTTGTAATCTGTGAGCACCTTTGACCTTTCAACTGAAAGCCCAACAGGAGGAGTCTGGATTTAAATATCTATCTGCCTAAAGTAAGATATGTTTTGTGTAATTGCATCAGTCTTCATTTCCATTTACTGTTTCAAATACATGAGAATTAGTGCAAGCCCATCTAATTTAATTTTTTTAAATCATTGTTAATATTATTTTTAATTCATTGTAGTGTCTCTCATTCATGAAATGTGATATTTCATGTTTGTAAAATAATACTGTATGTTTAAGCCATTATAATAGATATATAAAATAGAAAATAATGTAGAATCCCACAGCTAATGAATGCAAGGCCAGAAATTAGAAAGAATTACTGTGCTTCCTTTTCTGAAAAAGCTCAGTGAATGTCCTCGTGCCCCAGTGAACGTGCTCTGTGGGAATTGACTCATGGGGAGAGATAGAATATTCTCCAGGCTGTAGCAAAGTCCTCTGCATTAGTTCATGCTATGGGTTTCCTACCCAAGTGGTTTAAACCAATGAAAGCAACAGATATGTCCACCCTTTTTCAGTTGTCTCTTGCTTCTGCTTCACTTGTACCACTAATAGCAGTTGTAAAGCTGTGTTGCCAGCTGAATCAAAACCTGAAAATTTATTTTTATTTTAGTCTTTTGTAGGTTAACATTCCAACCAGTTAGGTGGGATCATCTGACTGAACATACAAGACTGTGACCAAGTTCTGGTCCAATGGAGGTGATGGGAGCTTGCAGCTGGAGGCAGAGGCATGGCTTCTTGTGATATTTTACATTTCATTCAGTTGAGAATCCGCACTGAAAGCTGATGTGGAGGAAAGAGAGAGATGTAGGGAGCGGGGGAAATGTCCCTGGGAGCAATGATATCAGAGTCTAAGTGACTTATGATTAGTTAATAAGTTTCTCACTGGTATTTGTGTTAATGCTCTTGTTTTCCCTGCAAAATAATTAAGTATATTTTCTTTTAAAAAGAAGACAATACCGTGCATTTTCTATATGTTAATTACAGACTGAATGAGCAATATATAGTTATTTTGAGTGATCATTCTGGTGAAATTGTCAGACAGCAAATCAGGAATCAGATTCAATCAAAAAATATCTTTTTATCTTCTTTTATTATTAATTGTAAAACTATTTTTAAAATTATTGAGTGTTGATTAGTACAATACACCCTGTAAAAAAGCAAGTACCCTGGTTTACATTGCTGTTAGTCCTGAGGGCTGAAATATCTTGGAACAGAAACCTGAGCCAGACTACATTCAATCAAGTCCCTCTCTCCTTCGAGGAGTGGGAAAGGTGGATTGTGATCATGCCAGACAAGAACTAGTATAATTCATATACAAGAACCATATATATACTATATGTGTATATATAGGTGTACTCCAGAGAGTTTGGTAACAGTTTCTCATTAAAAGAAAGGGTGATTTCTGCCTGTGAGATTGTAATTTGAAACTGGGTGCATGTTTCCATCCAGAAGATGGATGTATGCTGTGACTTCCACAATGATGGAAAAGCATCCCTGCACTGAATGTTTACCTTTGCACAGGAGAGGCTTCATTGACTTGGCTGTTCTGTTATCAAGCACTGAGATATTCCCTGTGTGGTGCAGGGGAGAGTTTTGACTGTGCTCCTGTGCAAGATGTTTAAATATTGTCACGGGGCTTGATATTGTGGGTTCTGAGTTGTATTTTGGATCTGTTATGATGATAATGAAAAGTCAGCAAATGCTAACCTTTTATTTTACTTGCTATTAAATCTCACTGAGAAAGCCAGTGTGTTAATGAAGGGTTTTAGAGGATATCTCAGACAGCCCAAAGAGGTGGGAGATTAGTTAAAACTGCAGCAGACTAAAGGACCCAGCCCTTTTTTCCATAGGTGTGTCTAGTTGCCTGCTAGCAATATGGTTTTTTTTCTAAATTTTTTTTAAAGTCTCATGGTATTTTAAATTAAAAAAAAAATCTATAAAATTCCTAGGCAATCTAGTTACCCTTCCCAGAGACAATCTTGCTTTGTCTGTGAGTTTTGCTTATGGTAGAACAACATTACTTGAGCTGTAGGAAGAGAGCCATGGGGGAGGCAGCACAGCAGACCTGTAAACTATTCTACCTTGTTCTTCCTCTCAGTTCCTTTTCTTAGTCGTGAAAAGAGTTTGGGAAGAGTAGGTGTACAGCCTGTGTAAATGAGGAAAGTTTTGCTGCTGACAGCAGAGCCTGAGTTCTACTGGCTGACAGGATCAAGAGAGATAGAAGTCTGCTTGCAGTAATAAGGTTTCTCTTTTGTAATTCTTTGTAGTTGCTGCTTTTCCATACATCTCTGCATGCCTACCTGAGACTCAAACATTTTTCAGATTGGAAGAAATTCTTTTGTGTGTTTCTGGCTTCACAGAATGATCTTTATCATCAGGGTTTGAGCTTTGCCGAATTCAAAAGGAAAAGGTTTCCTCTTGTAGTTTCCCTGTCCAGGCATTGCAGGCAGGAGAAGTCTTGCAGCCAAACACTGGAAGAATGATTTTCCATTGATCCCACTGAGGAGGCAGACTGGCTCTCTATGGCAGCATTAAGATTGCTTTGTCATTTAGAACTGGAATAGTTAAAGACTATTAAAAGCAATGACCAGGACTGCCCCCACAGAAGATACATTAGTTTTACCAGTTCAGTGTTTAAAAAAAACAAAACAAAAACAGCTACTGGGGGTGGGAAGCGAGGATGAATCATTATTTCATCAAAGATATCTATTTCCCCTTGAGTTGTTTTTCCTCCTTCAGAATATACATAGGAATCTTTTGGCTTGTGAAATCTGCAGAAGACAGTTCATGGTCATTTTAAACAGATAAAAGTCATGTTTGTCCCTCTGCCTACTGATGGCATAGGAACAGGAACACTGAAGGTGCTTGCACTGTGGCTTAAATTTTCTAAGGTAGGTATTCCACAACCTCCTTGGGCAGCCTGTTCCAGTGCTCTGTCACCCTCAGAATAAAATAGGTTTTTGTAATGTTTTTGTGGAACCTCCTATGTTCCAGCTTGAATCTGTTGCCCCTTCTCCTGTCACTGGACATCACTGAGAAGAGCCTGGCTCAGTCCCCCTGACACTCCCCCTTGACATATTTACAAACATTTATGAGGTCACCCCTCAGCCTCCTCTTCTCCAAGCTAAAGAGACCCAGCTCCTTCAGCCTTTCCTCATAAGGGAGATGTTCCACTCCCTTCATCATCTTTGTGGCTCTGCGCTGGACTCTCTCAAGCAGTTCCCTGTCCTTTTTGAACTGAGGGGCCCAGAACTGGACAGAATATTCCAGATGTGGCCTCACCAGGGCAGAGTAGAGGGGATCAAGAACCTTTCTTGACCTACTAGCCACTCCCTTCTAATACATCCCAGGATGCCATTGGCCTTCTTGGCCACAAAGGCACATTGCTGGCTCATGGTCATCGGGCTGTCCACCAGGACCCTTGGGTCCCTTTCCCCTACGCTGCTCTCCAACAATTCTTAGACTTTTTTGAGTGAACATGAATGGTTGTGTTGTGATACCTTTACTTACAGTTTAAATTGCTATAGAATATAAATAGTTCCTTAAATGAAACAGAGGGAACAGAATCTGGCAATCTCATAGTGATTCCTATCTTGAAAAATCTAGTATTTGTTCTTAATTGCTGTTTCCAACTAGCTAACTAAATAATACTGCTATAATTTGTATTCCACTTTAGTGAAGTTTTATAAACAATTACGGTGTATCATCTAAAAACTAAATTATCAGAAATATCTCTCAGAAACAACACCTCTGATTTATTATGTCTCAATATTTATTATATTTCAGTTCCATTATTCAAATACACTCAATCTCAGTATCTACACTGCACATTGTGTTTCACCAATTCATAATTTTCCTCTTACTAGTGCATCCTTTTTTTTTATTATTCTGTTTTTAAAAAATGCTGGTATTTTTAACTACTTAAGTGAACATCCATAGCATGCATTTAATTTGATAGTCTTTTGTCACCAGTGGACTATGTTGCAATATTATGTATCAGTGTTCCTTTCAAAATCATTTATTAAAACTCCTCTGGATAACTTACTTAAAAAAAAAGTAGAACATTAAGATAAATTTTGTAACTCTTAGTGCTGCTTCTAAGGCTTATATATGAAGCACACTATATTGATGCAGATTTATTCTTGTTTTAGTTTTCCTTCAGACCCCACCTCAATTGGACTAATATTATTATTATAAGTGTGCTGATATTTACAGTTCTACTCAGTTATTTGGTACTTTTCCAATAGCCTTGGTATGCACTTATCCATTATTATATTCAATTACCTAGAAACATCAAGGTATCCACACAGGCTTTTAATGTGATCAAGCCATGACTTCTTCAGCCTCTCTTAAAATATCACAATCTTTTGTGTGCAATGCCAAAACTAAAGCATTTGCAGGTATTGATTGTTACTTGCTTCTCCATTTTGACAAAGTTTGTCTGCTGAGTTAGAATGAAACATTGATATAATTTTTAATATTTGACAATTTTATTAATGAGCATGGCTGAACCAGAAGACTTCAGAGAGGATAAACTGATTTAGCTCTTGGCTAAATCCCATACAGCTGAGACTGTGAGCATGAGAGAAATAATACTGGTGATGTCAAAGATGTATATATGTCCATACATAGACTGGAAAGCAAGATATGAAAATTTTTACATATATATCATGTCCTGATTGTCATTTTAACTAGCTTCCCCCTCACCAAAAAAAAAAAATCTAAATGTGACCAAAACAGTTCTAAAACTAAGACATTTAGATTTGTGCAGTCTAGAATGTAGAAATGGTTCAGAAGCTGAAAATAAAGTTTTACACTTTTTATTATATTGTTAATTTTTGGATACATCATTTTCCAATGGGCAGTTTAAGACATATGAACAAGACCTGCTTTGTAGATTATTAATATTTAGCCCTTCTAAAATTCATCACTTGAGCTTTCAATTTAAATTATTTCAATAGTGAGTAACTATGTATCACTGACAGCATTTTAAATAAATGTTTGAGTTTTTTTTAAAAAGTATATCTAAAGTTTAGATTGTTATAGAATATTGCGGGAAGTTCAGTTATGGTTTGCGGGAAGTTCAATTATGGTCTAAGACTGGAATTTTCTAGCCTTTTATTCTCTCTTGTCTGTGGGATTATTTTATTATTATTGTTGTTTTCATTTATTTTTCTTGAGGTTTGTGGAGAGATGAAAGTAAATGGAGGGATTTCACCCTATGGTTGTTTTTTTTTTGACAGCAGTATATCTCATGCAGAATAGTACATCAGTTCCTAACAGCTTATTTTATTTGAGGACTGATGAGAATTTGGGACTGATGACTGGAATAATACTAACAAGCTCAGAAAGGAGGTGCTTGTGGGCCTCATTATCAGAAGGGGCTTGGCTGCTCAAGGCTTTGAAAACACAACTTCTGAAGTAAGGAATGAGAAAGAGCTGAGTTATAAGGATTTCTAAAAAAAAATGAAAATCTCAGAAACCTCTTGCCAGGAGATGACTGACAGTAGTTTGAAAGGATAGATTTTATAGCTAATGACTGTACTATGAATGTTAATGTCTATTGCATTTTCATATAAATGTTGCACTAGTCCTTGTGCATTGAGTGGAAATGTGCTTGCACCCTGGTGCATGGTTCATACAGATGTTTCTGAGATGTAGCCTGTAATTTTCTAAATGTGAAACTCTGAAAGCCATAGTCTTAAAAATGAAAAAGAAATTTTAAACCCACCATTGAATACCATGTGTTCTGTGCAAAATAAACAGATTAGGTGTTTGTGCTCTGATGTCTCCTAAACTGGTAAAAATCAAGGATGTCACTGAACTTTGTAAAGCAGTTGTAATGCTTTGTTTTTACTGTATCTGCTGTGAAGTTGGTTGGTTACACTGTGAAAAAAATAAATAGTGCCTGGCTACTTACTTTTCGATGTTACTTGTTTTCTGTTTAGGACCATGATAACAGTCATTCTGGTGAAAATAGGCTCGTACACTGCTCTGACTGAGATGCCTTTACTTGCTTTACATTTTTTCCTTCCTCCACCTCCTTTCCTCTCCGCTTTCCCTCTCTTTCCTTCCTGAAATAACATTGTCAGTAGATCAGTTATATTACAGAAGTAAAGCTCTGGAGCTACAATTCCACTTTATCAACCATTTTTATTTGGACCAGATTTACAGCTAATGAAAGAAATCCTGCTTGTTACTGCAAAGACGACTGGTCCTGCTCTTTCCC
>NW_009723244.1:27444-132068 GCF_000703405.1 Apaloderma vittatum
CCACTTCTGCTGGCACTGGCGTTCGGCTAATCTTGCTCTCCTTCCCCTCCGAGGATCCCTTCCCTTCTTTGTCTTGTTTGTCATTTTAGAAAAGGTTGTAACTTCCTATTAGGCGTGCCAGAGGACAAGAAGCAGGGCTTATGCTTAAAGCAAATATCAAGGGAAACATCACTTCCTGTTATTTACCTCAACTATATTTTGTTCTCCGGCATTGCCTGGGCCACTGGAGGATCTGTAAGGGTTGTCTTCCTTGTGTGGTCAGGCCCAGAGAATGTTTTTAATTCCTTCTAAACAGGATGTGGAAGGGTGATGAAAGAGAGATGCAGTCAACATAAAAACCCTGTGAAAGGAGTCAAAGATGATTTAAGCACCCCAGAGTTCTGGAAAATGCCATAGGTTTCTGCAGCCTCTTATGTATCCTTTTCAGACTGAAATCAAGGATCCCAGCGACATTTCCTTTAGCATCATACATTCTTTTTTTCTCCCTGGTAACTACCTCTGGTATTATGTCTTGCCAGCTGTTGCGTAAATTTCTAAAGTTAGTTAAGGTATTATAGAATCTATTTGTCTTTTAGATTGTTGATATATTCTTCATCTTACAAATGGTGCAGTGAACTGTGGTATTTCTTAGCACCAAACCTCTGAGAGCATAATGTTTTGAATGGCTTTTTAGCTTGAAAGAATCAAACCTCTAGCTTCCACAGCATTGAACTAACTGATGAATGAGGGAATTGGTCAAAGCCTTTATATACAAACTTCGAAGTCAAATTTGTCATCTATATTTTTAAAGTAAACATTTTTCATAATTACTGTCAATAGGGCAAATTTCAGCAACACATATCTGCAAGGAGCTAAAGTGAATTCATTTTTCATTGACAGGTCAAAGCATATTATTTTCTACAAAACAGAGACTGCTAAGGCTTGGGGTGGGCACAAGCCTTGCTGACTGAAGATACTGAATGTCAGTGCAGAATCAGAATAAGGCAGTAAATTTTTAAGAATTCCTGACTGTCTCTGTAATATCTAATATTAGAGTTTAGTTTGTAATAATTAGTAAACAAAATTCATTTTTAGTAATATAAAATTTTATTATTTGCTAATACTATCTGCAGTGGAAATGGAAGAGCTCTTTTTAAAATGTAGACTAGGAGCTTAAAGTGTCTAAATGAAACCTGTGGATATTTAAAGATCCTAGTTACAAAGAAGCAACTGCTACTTTCCAAAGCAGTAGGTAAAGCTGTCTCTTCACTCCCTTTCATGCCCTCGGGCTCTGCGCTATGACTTCTTGTGAGGGAGTAACCCAATCCACTTGTCCTGAGACTGGAACCAAACTGCCCTTGGTAAAAGTGATTTCTGTGATGCTCTCGCCTCTCTTTTGGGATGGGGACCATAAGCACGGAAGTCATTCCATAAAAACCAGTGAGCAGCCAGCATATGGTGACAGCTTTCTGACCCGACTAGTTTATGTTAGGTACATATTGGTAACTGAAAATTTTCATAATCAGTTACGAGTCCCTGATGGATTGTGTCATCTTAGCTGCTGCTCTTCTCCTGTGAGAAACACCACCTCGGGTTTCCCTGCCCCTTCTTCCTATTTAGAGCTATTGGCTACCTCTTCTCATAACTTTCCTCAGCAAATCTGATAGCTGGTTCTTTACCCTGCATTAGAAATCACTGTCTTCCTAAACTTCCACTGTACTGCCCATCCTTTTACCTCTTTCTGTACCTTCATTTTCTCATTTTTTTGTTTAGTCCTGGGTTAATTCACCCTTTCATAGATGAGAACTGTGGAAGGTGAGAGATGATTGCTGTGAAAGTGATGCTGGTATAAGAAACTAGACCTCCTCTCCCTGCACACCACTAGCAGTCTGACGACGCAGTACACCAGCCTCCTGATGTCTGAAGAACCCCTCAGAGACTTCTGTCTAGTGTGAAGACATCTGACAAGAAATGGTAAATAAGCAGCAGATCTTTCCTAGCACTCTCTTCAGGATGCCAAAATTAAAAGAGGACAAAATGTCCTTGAGAGTGATTTTTGCTTGGGATATTCTTACATGGCTCTGCTGTTGAGGTCGGTGAGCTCTCAGCAGCAGTTTCTTCAAAGCTGGTTGAGTTTGTGAATGTGTTTTTCCTATGGGATGTTAAGATGGATAACCTGGCAAAAGCTTGGATGGTTTACTAAGCTTCCTATCAGCAATGGCTAAACAAATAGGGACACTGACTTTATTTCTCTGCTCCTGTTATTTACCACAGAGTTCACTACGAGAAGTCCTAGCCTAAGACTGATGCTGAGGGCTATGCTTGGAGCACCATCCAAAACCTTAAGTCTTGGACTCTGTCATTGAGTCTGTACAACTCAAATACTTTGTTTTATTTGAGATAAGTAGTTTTCCTGTACCTCAGTTTCTATCCATAAGATGTTAATAATGCTGATCGTGGATTAACGCTGGATTAAGGAATGCCAAGTACTCAGCTTTTCTTGTCAAGAAGGACCTGTCAAAGAACTAGAAAAAATGGTGCTGTTGACCTTCAATTCTGAGATGAAAAATGTATACATCTCTTTAATGATTAAGCAGACAGGTGATAGTTGTGCATTTGGAACTTCACTACTATACAAATATTTTTGGTGCAAGTATTAGAAGGTAAACAAAACAGTCATTAAAGAAGATAGATCCTCAGAAGAACTTAGTGATCAGAATTCACTATGGGAAATAACTAGGGGCAGAGCTACCTGGCCAGTATCCTCTGGAAATGGAAACTCTCTGGAAAGAGGTGTGAAACTAGATACAGTGATATCTTTCAATTGTTATTAATGATAAAACAAAAAATAGTTTTATCCTGCTTATCTGTTTCCTGTTTCAGGTCTGTTGCTGATAATAAAGCATGTTATCTTAATACTAGTTGTATTAATAGTTTGTCCTACAGACAGTACTGGAAGATTCTAAGACCTTCATAGTTGCAGTAAATTAAGTTGTGGTCACAAGTGTGGCTCGGCACTGCCTAAGGTCTGAATGAGTTGGAAAAAAAAGCTGCTAGAGAATAAATAAAGTTAATAGCAGTGTTTTGTTTGTGTAGTGAGACTGCTGATCTAATTTTATTTAATATTTGACAGGACCAGAATCTCAGTGTAAGGCAGTATTGCTCTTCTGAAATCAATAGAATTACACTGATTTACAGCTGCAACTGCCTGACCAAAATTATTTTATAACTGAGCTGCAAGTTCTGACATGGGCGAGAAGTATCACCAGTGTTTTGCATTAAAAAAAAAAAAGTATTTGGTTTGGAATAACAGTTTTCTCAGCACATAGTAAACTCAGTGAGATCCCACTGTCATTGTTCAGACTGTTTGGCACTCTTCTCACCAGTAGCTGCTACTTAATCCATGCAATCAGTTGCATTGGATACATGTTTGTGACTCAATGGTAAAATCATCTCTACTGAGAAGTGAGTTTGATTCCCTGTATTTGGAATTCTACAGCAATGTGCAGAAGGACTTTGAAATAATATTTGCTAAAATATCTTCATCCAGGTACAATTTTTTAGGTTAGAGATTTGTTGCTGTCTTCTGGTAGCACAGAGTCCTTTAAAATCCTAACATAATTATTTAACTGAATGTGAAAATCTTGTTACAGACAACCTTCAAATTTCCCAGCAGCTATAATGAAGATAAATATGCATGTGTTATCAGAATAGTATTCCAATAAAACACATTAAGGGAAGTTACACATCAAAACTAACTTGTCCTCCAGACTGCTGGGCATTAGTGGTCACTAAGTGGACAGCCGATTCTGGAGGGTGCAGACAGTCACTCGTTGTGTGCTTGTTATCAGCCAGTGTCCTGTGACACAGGTAGCAGTCATGAACTTGGAAAAACTCGGATGTTGTGGTGATATGTAGAAATAAATGGATTTGACTATGTGGACCACCTAGCATGTGATTCCAGCAGTGGGAACTATGAATTCCTCTGTGTATGGTTGCCTTTAAGATCTATCAGCTTTCTGTGAACTCAGCAGCCTCTGTGTCCTGAAGCATTTTATTTTGCTCCTCTCCAGAAGCAAACTTTTTAATATCTTTGTTAGCACAGAGCCAGTACCATCCAAGCCACTTTGCCAGACGTTATTCTTAGTACTTGATCCAAGAACATAATTTTAATTTCCACTGAGAGACTAGAATTGTTAATTTAACTGCGGTGGAGGGAACACACAACAGAAATATTCTGAGTCACCTCCTTTAGATTTTAAGACGTTTGCTAATGCTGAATGCATATTTGCCCATGAAGTCTTCACTGAGGTGTGTTTATTCTGTTACAAACCTGTTTTAAAGAATGGTATTTTATACCGCTGGGTGGAAGTAGCATGGATGGTGTTTGTTCACTGAAACAGTTCCTTTTTTCTAAACAAGTTTTTATGCCAAGTGGGGAGTTACTTAAAAGCCATACAGTAATTAATGAATCTAAAACAGATGCAAGCAAATGAAAATGGTCACTGTTGTAGAATAGTCTATATGGCTAAACCACAACATCTGAGAGAATAGGTGCACCTGCTATGACACAATTTCTAATACTTAGTTAAAACTGAGTAAAACCTTGTAAAATTTTCTCATTATTTTTAGTGGAGCTTTTTCTCTAATGGTTTGTATTTTGACTTTGTAAATATTTTTCTCGCCTCTCAACAATCCCCCCAGTTTTTTATCCCAGAAAGTTGTAGCATTTGGTGATACCATTGCTTTCTATTTCTCACTTGCATTAAAAATTTTCTTATTTTGTTCTTTCTTGTCTCCTGTGACCCTCCCCACCACAACTTTCTCCTTGGGGAAACTCAACTATATCATCTGAATTAATACACCCCAAAAAATCAAACTTTAAAGTCATACTTGCATGGTGATTTGAGCTATCAGCCAAGCAAATGAGAGCTCAACAACTCAACATTTCAGGCACTTTAATAAAGTTAAAAGATAGAGAAACAGGCAGGACTGGACCTAGAAGTTATGCCTACTGCTAAAATCGAATTAAAATCCTGACATTCTTGTTTTGTAACAGACTGAAAAGGCCGCTGCATGATTTCCTTTGATCCTTGCTTGGCATAGCGTGACAATGAAGGAGAAAAAGGTTGAGTTTAAAAGAAAATTTTGGATAGATGAGAGGAACTGATGTAGACTCCTGAGGGCTCCTTGGCATTATGAGGAGTGTGATGCCACACTCTACCGAGATGTGCTTTCCCAAGTGCCACCATCCTTGGTACAGATATGCAGAGCAGCCTATAGTTGCATCCTGAGTCAGTACTGGGATCAGACAGGCACAGGAGACTGGGGCAGGACCCAAATAAACCCTGCTGCTTGTCTGGTGATTTCTATGGGTGGGAAATTCAGGTGAACCATCGTCATGCTCTGGGCAGCTCCCCAGGTGCCCAGCCCAAGGCTCGTGGTGTGCTACAGGCATATCTGTCCTATGCTGAGCACGAAGCCTTAGCAATCAGCTCTTCTACTTAGTATGTCTTTCCAGCATCTCTGCTTAATGCATCAGGGAAGCAGGAAGCTTTAAAATCCAGTGGGCAGACTTCCCAGCATCACTCCACTCTCCTGCCTTCTGGGAGAAAGGCAGTGGTGCCTTCTGCTCAGAGGTTAATGATGCACAGGGAGGAAGGAGACTAGTGTCCTTTTCCCCCCTACCCCAACCCCACAGTCCATATTGGCATTTTTTTCAGAGCTGGCTGGTGCGGTACTTCAAACCCAAAATGAATATTTGAGAGAATACCTATAATCTTCTTGCTTCATGAAAAATACCAGAGTAACTTTGTTTGTAGAAATAATTCTGCAGTGTCTCCAGGCTGGTGCTATCAGCTAACCCAAAATCCTATATTTTACAGTTTTCCTGGACAAGTTGTGTTTTTCCTCATGAGTTCGCCTCAATTTTTCAATCACTGCTTGTATCTCTGTTTTTCTGTTTTATCTTGCCTGTCACCATTTCACTTTCAGGCTGCTGCCCTTAAAATACCAATCAGTCAGGTTCACAACTGTACATCTTAAATGGATTATAGCAGAGGGGTACATGAAATTCTCTGTACTTGAGGCCTTTGCAACCACTTGAGACTCTGGACTGCTTAGAGAAGGGAGAAAGCTTCCAGCAAGCTGAGATTAACCTTCCTTTTCTTTGTATTTCTAAGCTCTTTGTGTTCTCTATTGAAAATATTCTCTTTGAAGGCTTTCCCTCATGAAAAGGATTATTACTTGCCTGAGAAATAATAATTAGCTAATAATTTAGACTGAAAATAAACCACTAGTTCATGATTCATAATCCAGCAGAAAAATGATAGTTTTCTGTGTGGGAAACCAAAGCTACATTCTAATAGTCATTATTGCCTTGGGAAAGGCCCTATGAAGATGATGTGTTACCTGGAGACAGACACCTTCAGTGGCAGCTGGAAACTGAGGATGCCTCCTTGTTCCTTTTTGCTATCCAGATAAAGCTTTCCAAGAATAGTCTCTTCACAGTTTCCTGCTACAGGGACATTTACCTGGGAAGAGGAGACAATAGAAAGCAGAAAGATCCAAGCAGTGAGGGAGCTAAACAAAACTTTAAATGTCAGTAGAAGACACTATGCATTTAAATGCATCACCAGATGCGTTAGTCTTCAAGGCATAAAAGTTTGCTAACAATATGATTAGCTGCTGGGGAATCTGTCTACAGGGAGTGATGTCAAAGAATGTTAGGACTGGGGAAATATTGGTTGAAGCTGATTCAAACTGTCTGAGGTAAACTGCATCTTGACAATCTTAAATATGATGGGAAAAAGAACTGCAGTCTACAACCTTTTTTCTTTTCCTGATTTAGCCTTAAACCCAAATGATCTGAAAAAATGCAATATCTCTAATGTGGAACTTTTGTTACCAGAAAACTCTATTCTCAACATTTTACTCGGACTTTTTTTATTGATCCCATTGTGATCTATATAGCCAGCATAGTCCTAGGGCAAAAGACTACTCTCAAAAGTATATTTGGTGTAGCAGTTCTCATCATGAAAGCTGGGAAAGCCTAAGAGATGTTGTCCTGGTTTGATAACAACAGGATAAAAGTTTTCTGGGGCTGCCTGGCACTGGTGGCAATCACAATGGAAAGAGAGGGGCAGCTGTGCCTATGGAGAGGTGAGGAGGGGATGGGTCAGGTGACACAAATGGACCAATCATGGCATTCCTTCCCATGTGCGTCAGTATATAAGGGCTCCTAAGAAAAGCCCTAGGGCATTTAGTGCCTGCTGTGCTGGAAGGAGTTCTCTTGGTTGTTTGTCATCTCTGCCTGTGCTGCTGTGTTCTTGTCTCCTGTCTTCACGCTGCACTGCAGTTCATGGGACATGTTTTCCCCTGCCTCCTTAGGTGGGAGTGGCACAACCTCCTTTTCTGGTTTTCTCGAGCTATCATCAGGACTCTGGGCTTGGATATTCCTGTCTGCTGCTGAGTCCAGCTTGGAACATTTTTTCCTCCTTGGGACCTTGTTGTCATCTGGAAGATATGTATCCTATATTAACACATTCCCTTGTACCTTTGAGGATACTTGCATACTTGTCTGTATGTTTGTATGTAGTTTGACATCTTCATTGGTATTATTATTCTTTTTTATTCAACTGGTTCAAGGTTTTTTCAACCTCAATGTCTCTCTCTCTGGTTCTCCTGTTATCCTCTCCTGGGAAGGTTATGGGAGCATCACATACAGTGACTGTCAAAGTTCAGTGGCTGGCCCAGCCTTAAACTTTGACAGATGCAAACAGTTTTATTATAGAAAGTGAAGGAAAGAGACAGTTTCCTGCTCTTTCTGCTTAAAGCACCTGAAGAGTGACCAGAAAAGGTAGAAACAGGAGTCTATATGTTCTTCTTCGCAGATCTGAGTTCCTTAGCAGGAAGAAGTAGAAGTGAATATTGTTTCTCTCTACATGCACCTGGGAAAAATCTAAAGCAATATAACCAGGAAGGTTATATGAAGAAGCCTATGAAAGTTTACAGATAGCATAGGAAATTTTCGGAGACTATGTAATGGAAGAACAGAGAAAGCTATGCTAAGAGACCTACGAGGTAAGAATTGGCTATAGAAGGAGAAAACAAGTATTTCAGGATCCAAAGGCTGGAACTTATTGAATGTGTTTCCTATATATGAAGGGACTGTTCATAGTTGATTTAAATTGTTGTATAAAGGATACAAGCTAAACCTGACAGCTGAACTGTTCAGATCTTCTCTGGGGAGAAGTGAAGGATTTTGCAGAGAAACCTCATAAGAAATATTTTAAATGTTTACTTTCAACTGCTAGGAAAGGAAGGGAAGGAAAGGAAGGAAGAAACAATAATTTATTAAGAAGAAATATATATTTACTGCAATAAACGTCTCAAAAATTTCATTGTTGGTGAATTTTAGCTATTTTGAATTTATATATTCTGTCTTTCTGTCTTGTTCAGAATTGTCATATGAAGTAAAAAAAAGATTCACTGTCAAGTATGACTTTTTACTGTTTGTCATTTCTGATTTCAGTGTTTGATAAGAATCTCATTAATTTCAGTTACAGGTGGTGCTGGTAGGTCTATGTAGCACACAGACCCTCAAATTACTGCTGATAACAAGCACCAGAGCTACAAGTACGATGGTTGCTCTCCTTTAAAGCTAACTAGACTGTAACACAGCAGCAATGTGACTGTGATGTTCGTAGGACAGCAGCTCCTCACTTTGCTCGGAGAAGTGATGCCCACTCATGCAGTCACCTGAGGGTTCTTCACTCCCACAGTCCTGAGCACCATGTGAAGGCACACAGACAACCATGGAAAGGGTCATCTGAAGAAAGTGACACAAGGCCAAGAGTTGGACTTACTTGAAAACACCAGTAGCAGTAGTTTTTGCACCTGGAAAAGTTTTTTTTTTGTCAGTGATGTAAGTGAGGAATCAGTCCTTCATTAATGAAGAGGAAAGAGATGTTCAGAGCCCATAATTTATACCAATTTTCTTAATAAATGCAGTAAACACTAGAAATTCAACTGTGTAAAATCTTCTGTTAAAAAAGTTACTAGATCTCACTGTTTAAAAATGTTTTACTTTATTTATAGTGCATACAAAATTAAATTTATCAACACGGGTCTGATTAGGCTCCTTCTGAAAGCAGTGGAGTTAAATGACTGTCTAACCATAAACTCAGGACTCAGAAAATGGAAGCCATATACATTATATTCTACTTCAAAGCTGTGAAGAGTCTCAAAGAAACAAAGTTATGGCCTGAACTGAAGGAGAGAGGTATTTGAGATATAGAAAAGAAGTAAAGACTAATTACATGACTGATTTGTAAAATGGAGTCCTTAGCTATTTTTGTAGCAAGACAGTGATATATTTTTTTTTTTTCCAGAAAGCCTGTATCTTCTTTTTTTTTTCCTGCAGAGAACATTTTTCTTTCTTTTTCATGGTGGTAATGCCTTAAAGATACACTCTCTGTGTTTGGGCAGCTGCACAAATCACTTCTAGTTTAATGAAGAAGGAAGTTGTGTCAGAAGGATGTTTTAAGAATATAAAATCCACAGATAGTGAATAACATGAGTTAAAGAATGGTGAGGACTGTCTTTCATTTGAAACTGAAATAACACCTGTTACTGAAAGCTTTATGTTCTTTTAGTTATTGCTTTCCAGAGCATAGACATGTTGCTCTTATTGCTGTCTGGGGATATTGAGGAGATTTTGGAAGATTAACTGGTATGACCTACATGTATCATAAAATGGTCCATTTCATATACTTCACACAGGAATACAGAATCTGAAATCATAAGTCTGACTGTGTTGGGTTTTCAAAAGGGTTTCTGGTTATGGCTTAAAACTCAGAAAATGGAGATGCTTGAAAATGTAGAAAAAAGGTCAGTTTTTCTCACTGTTTTTTCATTGCTGCTTGTTTTCTCTGTGAATGCTGTGGTTTAAAGTACTAGCCAGTGTATTTGTAATGTCTTTCTGAAGAACTAACAGACCTGTGAGTAGGCAATACCTTCTACCTGGAAGGAGACTTGATGTTTTGCTCCATTGTATAATGTAATCCTCTTCACAAGCTAAACAATCTCAGAAGCATCTTTCTTTGGGCTTTGAATAATATTTGGAACTTTGAGTTTTCCCTGAGATGTCCTCAATGCTGAGGATGAGCACAATACTCTTCAACAGTTTAATCAGTGATCTGAGAGAAAACCTCTAGTTCCTGTGTTGACTTTGTGTATTCACATGGGACTGGTTGATAATTGATTGCACATGAGCCAGCAGTGTGCCCAGGTGGCCCAGAAGGCCAATAGCATCCTGGCTTGTGTCAGGAACAGTGTGGCCAGCAGGAGCAGGGATGTGATTCCGTCCCTGTGCTCAGCACTGGTGAGGCCTCACCTTGAGCCCTGTGTGCAGGGCTGGGCCCCTCACTGCAAGAAAGCCGCTGAGGGGCTGGAGCGGGTCCAGAGGAGAGCAACGAGGCTGGGGAAGGGACTAGAGGGAAAGTCCCATAAGGAGAGGCTGAGGGAGCTGGGAGTGTTTAGCCTGGAGAAGAGGAGACTCAGGAGGGAACTTATCACTCTCTACAACTGCCTGAAGGGAGGGTGCAGTCAGGTGGGTGTTCGCCTCTTCTCCCAGGCAGCCAGTGACAGGATGAGAGGGCACGGCCTGAAACTGCCTCAGGGTATGTTTAGGTTGGATCTCAGGAAGCATTTCCTCATGGAGAGGGTGCTCAGGCACTAGGATGCACTGTCCAGGGCAGTAGTGGAGTCATTGTCCCTGGAGGTGATTAAGGAGAGGCTGGATGTGGCACTTAGTGCCATGGTCTAGCTGATGTGCTGGTGTTGTATCATACGCTGGAGACTTAATGATCTCGGATGTCCTTTACAGCCTCAACAATTCTGTGACCCATTCTTTCTCTCTGAATCACCTCTCAATACTTTTAAGACTCCTTTTCATGTTATACTTTTGTGTTCAGACTTAAATTTGAGTGGAGCTCTTGCCAGAACTTAGAGGTGGGAAAGGAAGAAGCCCCTCAGCTGGAGACATTGTCAAAGAGATGATCTGAGGCTTATGATACCAAAATGTTCATGAACTGCACATGCTCTAACATGCCTACCATGGAAAAGCAGTTCCTGAAAAGAGTGAGCAGTGTCTATTCAGTTCCCTTAGGTTTTCTTGTAAATCCAGATGCAGGCTGTAGATTTTCCATGGATATAGATTACTCTACATTCTATGTTTCACCGGTCGGACTATTTGAATTATAGACTGAGAAATATAGCACAGAATTGACTTGTTGCATCTTGCTGTGATGTCTTCTCTTTATTAACAACTACAACAATGGAAACGCAGCAAAGACTTCTAGAAAAAATTGAAGGTTCAATTATTTTTGCATAGCAGCTATTACAATAAATGTATGTAATCTTGATGCCGGTGTTAATTTCCTGGTATTCTCTCCACTGTTGGTTACTGTTCTCAGAATTTAAGATTTACATATGATTCCTCCTAGAGTTGTCTCCTTTCAGAACAGCTGTATTCCACTGACACAGTGAAACAGTCATCAAGGAAGAGGATTTGCCCTTATATGAAGAAGACAGTGGTCAGACACTGGACATAGATTAGGAACTGGATGCATATAGCAGAACAGGATGAAAATGGAGCAGATAATTTTTAAAACATGAAGCAAAGATTGTTTATATATACTTCTCTTCAGCAGTTCCTGATGCATTAATAGAAGTTTCTGAAACTAATCAAGTAATTGCTTAGCACTGTGCAGAAAGGGGGGTGATTAATGATGAATGGAAAAAAATATCAGATCCAGGAAGTTCAAAATTATTTAAATACACTGAAGTAAAGTGAAATATAAATGACAAATATATGAAAGCAATATAATATACATGTGCAATGCATAGTTTGGCTCTTTTTTCATTGATGTTTCAATCATGATTTTTAAATGTAATTTCTATTTTCCTATTAAAATCTACTGGAAGTACTGTGGCACACATTTTACTGTGAATGGAATACTGCATATATATCTGTGCTTGACCTCAAGAAAAAAAGACAGTGCTTTGACTCTAGTAGGTTCTCTTGTAGAATGTCCAAAGTTTGTTAGTGACCCGACAACCATTAAATACATGCTTTTAGTTTTGAATGGTATTGAAATACAAAAATATTTAATTAAATATGTAAGCATAAGGCCACCTGGAATTCCCACTACCATTTTGTCTATTACAGATGTCTTTCCTTGAACTAATTTCCATACTTTTCTGTAGGAGCAATTTTCTTTGTCTGAGCCGTAATTTCAGTATCTTGTAACTCCCCATGTTAGCGGTCAGTATCTCCTGGTTATGAGAGGGAAATTGGCCATTTAAAGTGGACTGAATATACTTCAAATTTGGATGACTTGCAGTAACCTATACACTATTCTGTGGAAGAGGTTATCCGATCATTCTGATCATAGTCCAAAAAGCTGCTCTTGTCAATATATGTGATGTATCTTTGACCTGATATTTGACCCTACTTGTTTCAGTTTTTAGGACCTTCTGTCATTGGTAGCTGTGCAAGGTTCCCAGTGATTTGTATTTGCAAATAATCCATTTTTGAAGTAGATCTGCTTGCTGGAGGTAAGCATGATGTTTGGCTCTGAAATATGACTCTTCTTACATTGCTCTATGTGTGTATCTTATACTCTTCCTGGGGATGATGTTGATGTGAAATGGACAAATCACAGATTTATTGGAGATTTCTCTTTTATAGGAAGTTATTGAAGCCTGACAACTCCTTCTGTTGTGTAGACAGCTGATAACAGTTGTGTTAACATGTTTTAGTGACATTTCCATGTGAAATGTAGGCTTCTTACAGAGATTTTCACAAATGTTTTCCAAACTGGAAAGCCCGGAGACCTTTCTTTGTGTATTGTGTTGTAGAAGTTACAACAAGGATAAGTTGGAAGTGATTTGATTGAATTTGTTTTAACACCTGACAACTTATTCTCTCCCACATCTCACCTCCAAACAGCTGAGCCTTGGAGGACACATACTGTTGGCTGCTCAGAAATACTTTGTTTCTCTGTGGAGAGCTAATCTCATCCAAAATTGCCAGCTCTTGTTTGGAGTTGTGCTTCTAGGCACTGATTTAGCCTAAGCCTGGTGCAGGAACATCTGTAGAACTGATTAAAAAGCCACAATTCATTGTGTAGCTCCTGAGTGAAAGCATCAGCTGGGGCAGACCTTCAGCTTCAACAGTAGATGATAAATAAGAGTCAGGGAGAACTATTTTGAATCTTACACAGTTTGCTTTGAAATTAAATTGAATTGTTTTGTAGGCTCTAGGTGATTTTTTTTTTAAAAATCTGCAGTTCACAGAGTAAACAGGCAAATGAAAATATAATAAAAATATTAAGTTTTCCTGTGCAGTTGAAAATGTGAGGATGGATAATTTTGTGTAATATTCTTCTGGATATTACCAGGTGGTTTAAACCAAATCTTGATCACATGATAGATTTTTTTTTTTCCTGATTTGATTGTTTAAACCTTTGATAAAGTACAGAAGTTCATTAAAGACACACCTGAAGGGAAAGAATCTCAACTGCTGTTGCAGCTTCTCTTTGGCAACGTAGTTTAAGAAATTCTACTAAAACACCTTCTCAACAAGTAATTTTTAAATTCTGGTTGTAGAAGATCTGTTTATTAGAGATGAAGGACATTACAGCTATTTGGGACTGCCTCGACTTAACAGCCAGGATGACTCAGTCATACTTCTACTGAATTACCCTCTGGTCAACAAAACATGTTTCTAAGCCAGAGTGCCATCCAGAGGGGATTTGCTATGTGTATCCTCTTCTTTGGGCTGTGCTAGAATAACAGTCTTGCTCTCTCCATGGTAGAAGGAAGAACATTCTGTATATCTGGCAAGAGGAATGTTAGAGAATTGCTGCAATCCTATTACGGAGACATCTGACATTAGCAGATTGTTCACATATCTCTGTCAGGAGTTTTTATAAGACTAAAGCAAGGAAACAAAACACAGAAATTTAGGCCTGGTGACATTTACACAAGTGAATCAAGCTGTGAGGATATTGCTGTGGAAAGCACCGTCGCTTGTCATTGCAGCATGGGCAGCCTATGTTATTGATCTGCAGAACAGCCTTCCTGACATGATATTTCTAGTACCTGCATTGTGGAAATGCTAGTAAGCCCCTTTGAAATATCTTTCTTTTTTTTTTTTGTGGTGAAGTATCTGGTTATTCTTGGATGGCAGGCAAAATGCTCCCCTCTGTTTCTAATGCCTCTGAAGAAACGATTGTGTTGTGCTGGGCTAGCCTTGGTCAGCAGCTAAACTCCCACCCAGCTGCTTGTTCACTCTCCTTTATGCAGCCAGCTGAGCAGGGAGAGAGTAGGAACAAAAAAGGGGTGAGAAAACTCATGGGCCAAGATAAAGAGATCCCTTGTCAGTTGCCATCACAGGCAAAACAGATTAGACATGGGAAAACTGAATTATTGCAAATTAAAATAAGTATTCTGATTTGAGTATGGGGAAACAAAAAGACAAACATTAGACCACCACCTTTCCTCCTGCTTTCCCAGGCTTAACCTCACTCCTTCACTCCAGGCTCCTCTACACTCCCACCAAGTGGTCCAGGAGGATGGGGAGAAGGTGCTTACCATCAGGAAACAGAGGTTCCTCTTTGCTGCTCCTTCCTCCTCGCATTTTTCCTTTGCTCTAGTTTGGACTCTCAAAGGGCTTCAGTTCTTCAGGAGTATCTCTTCCACCATAGAGCACTCCTCTTTGTCCTTCTCTTCTAGCCCTGGTGTTCCCACTGCTATTTCCCACTCACATGTTTCCTCCTGCATTGCCTGCGTGGCATTTTCTGCCCTTTTAAGAATACATTTTCACAGAGATGCCTCCAGCTTGTCTGCTGGGCTCAGCCATGTCCTGTAGAGTAACTGTTGGATTCTGGTATCTTCCCAGTGGGCAACCTTGCATAAATTCCTTGCTATGCCTTAAATTTACTTTAGGAAGTGAACTTTGTGGAAGTGTTTTGCAACTTGAAATATTTTATTTTGTACTACGAAACAGTCATGGGAGAAATATAAGTCATGGCTGTACTGGAAAGCCCACACTTCATCTTGACCCAAGGGTTACTGTGGAAACTATATGTTCTTTATCACAGGTTAAAATTCAATCATTTATCCTCATGAATGAGAGTTGCAGTCTAAAAACATAGTTGTTGTTCACAATATAGCTCATCTTTACTGAGTCTCAGTGTACTACCATTGATTTAAATCAGAGATAAAATACAAATTCTGCAAGTAAACCTCAAGGTTTAGAGGTAAATTTGACAGTAGAAAGCTACATTCCTCTGGTCCATTTGTGTAAGTTTTTCATGCTATTAAATTACTCTGACTTCTTGAGTGATGTTAAGAATGGCCAAGTTAAAGCAAAGGTACTGCTAACGAAACATTGCAATGGAGTCCACTAACTAACTAAATTATCCTTTGGCAAGAAGAATACTTTTTATATTACCTTAGCAATTTTTCAGACTACAGTGTTTTGATTTGTCCCCATGGATGCATGGTACTCATCCTGTTTTATCAAAGGATAACATCTTTCATAAGACTAAATATTTACCATTTCAAAGTCCTGGCCCCCTTGATAATGTTTGATAGTATTATTAAAATGCCAGAGTAGAATTTCTTCTGTTCAGAGTACACGAGCAAGGAAAGACCAGACTGATCGGCCTGATGCAGAGACATGCTGACAACAGAATATTTATTTACCATTTCTAATTTCTAGGCTGCCCCAAAAAGTGTCACTTTTTTTTTTTCGGTGATTCATGCTGATATTTGCATAGTGTGGCATTACATTAAGCAATGTTATGATCTAGAGAAATACTAAGCTATGTAGGTATACTACACAATTTAAAACAGGAGCTTCAAATGAAAGGTGTGGCTAAGAAAAGGCTTTTGAGGTTTAGCTACTGCAGGAGGGCTGAATGGAATTTGGTCTATGAAGACTGAAATACACTATTTCAGAAAGATAAGGGATCTCAGCCCAGCATTACTTTCTGAGGTATTTAAGTTGATTAAATCTGCCTGAGAACATTTTGCATGCATGCACAATGGTTATTTCCTAAAACCCTCTGTAACTACAACTGATACAAAAAGATTTAAACTGAACAAGCGATCTTTTTTGTTGTTGTTGTTGTTTTGTTGTTTTTGTTTCTTATGCCTTTTTCTCAGCCATAAAGCTGATCTAAACCAAAAATACTACTCACTGTGCTCCCAGCTGACCTCTAACCAGACTTCCATATTCTGGTTTCCATTAGTCTCAACAATCTAGTAGAATGAGAAAATCTATTTTTTTCCTCCAATGCCATGTTCTTTTCTTTCTAGGAAGACATCTGATAGATGTCCTGGCCAAAATAAGTCAGAGACGTGTTTCCACAACTGAAATTACCAACACTAGATTTCAATGTGTAATATGGATTTGTTCTTTTCTCCTTTTCTCTTGTGCCTCCTCTTCCTTCTTCAGCTACATTTATTTTCCATCTCCGTCTCCATTTGCATTTTGCTGACTATTTGGCAGGCAGTCTTAGAGAGACTTTCTTTAACAAAAATGCTTTATGCTTTTGATTAGAAAGGTGGCAAAGAGAACTCTCCCAATTAGCCTTACATTGGCACAGTTTTGCTGGGTCCTGGCAAGGCTAGCAGGATTGGGGACCAGACATTGTAAAGGACTAAGATTTCTGAAGCAGACATTTAGTGCTGAAATCCAAAATTTTGACCTCAAAGTGTATCTCCTTAATCATGAAGCTGTCTAAAATCACCAAGACTTAATTTCTGTCAGTACAAAATCAATTCTTAGGCCTATGATATATGTGTGTAACTCCACAAATTTTGTTCCCAGATATATTTTGAAAAAACAAGAATGTCAGAGGACCACAATATTTCAGCACTGTGGAAAGGTGTCTTTTCTGGCTTTCACCTCTGGTTCTGTTGTGCTGACCTCCTTATGAAATGCCGTCAAATACAGGGTAGACTTGATGATACCACAGACTGCTAAAACTACATTTCTTTTTTCAGGAATTTTAATTTATGCTGATGTGAGTCTTAGGGACTGATAAAGAAAAGAGAGAGACTCTGAAAGGTAGTAATCAGTGTACTCTTCATCCCATTTTAAATGCCTTGACTGAGATCAACATACTGGGCTTGGGACCTGTATTTTTTTTTTATTTTTTTTTTTTTTACTTTTCCATTACCTCTGCCACTCCCCATAGTGCCTACTATGTTGCTGACTTAGGATTGCAAAGCAAGTCTTCAAACTGCAGCTTCAATAACTGAGCTTTTATTTTGGGATATAGTTATCCCAAAACTTACTGGTATGGTGAAGCTCAGTCAGTTGAAGCTCAACTCTCAGTTTAGAAGAGAGTTTCTGAGACAAGAAGAGCTGTATTTAGCTCCCCTCAGCTGTGAATTCCCTTTGCCTGTCACAAGTTTAGGAGGGCAAAACTATTCTCTCCCTTTCTCTTTGATTATGCAGCAGCATCTTTGCTGCATCTGAGCATCAGTCAAAGAACAATTACTTACACACAGACTCATTTATAAGTGTCTATGTACCAGCATACAGATAAAGACAACTGATAGAGAAAAGAGAACAGACACCATTTAAATGCATATTTCTGTGTGCCTGCTTGTTTTCAACAATTAAAAATAATGATTAGAAGATAATAACTGCTGGAATTGCGATGGTGTTGGTAAATAATGCTCCCAGTGATCTTATAGCAGTAAAATTCCTCTTCTGTCAATTAGGTACCATGAAAAAAAAAAGGAAAAAAATAATGTTTAATAGCATGATACAAATGATACTAAATAGCATGATACTAAAACATGACTGAAAGAGGAAGAAGGATGTTTATTTGGAAAACAACAGGATAAAAGAATTAATTGTCATTAAAGAAGAGACTGCAGTCAAAACTTGAGCCTTGATTTCAAGTTTTCTGGTAAATTATTACCAGCAGTTCATGGTTAGAGTAGACAGTGGTAAAGTACTAATGAAAACTTTTAAAAAAAGCTATTAGTTTAAAAAAATTTGGAAAAGCAGTACAGTAGAGAAAAAAATTACATCTTATCATAGAATCATAGAACAATTCAGGTTGGAAAAGACCCTTGGGATCATCGAGTCCAACCCTATACTACAAGTTCACCCCTAAACCATATCACCCAACACCAAATCTAAACGAAACTTAAACACATCCAGGGATAGTGACTCAACCACCTCCCCAGGCAGTCTATTCCAGTGTCTGACCACTCTTTCTGTGAAGAATTTCTTCCTAATGTCCAGCTTAAACTTGCCCTGTTGCAACTTGAAACCATTCCCCCTGGTTCTGTCCCTAATTACCTCTGAGAAGAGACCAGCACCAACCTCTCTACAATGTCCTTTCAAGTAATTGTAGAGCATGATGAGATCCCCCCTCAGCCTCCTCTTCATCAAACTGAACAGACTCAGCTCCCTTATATTGAAGATCAGATTAAATGAAGTAGATTAATGTATTGGATTTTGCTTGGAGATTTTGTTTGCTTTTTGTTGATTGTTTTTTAAATAAACTTGTGTATCCTGCGAAGAAACTCATTCTTTGTGCAAGCTGCATGTCGAAAGTAGAAGCATACTTTCACCAAAAAAGGTGGCATTTCAGACTCTTGTCTCTCAACTGGTTTAAAATCAGTAACTGGGCAGTAAATATTGCCTCTTCACGGAATCTGATGGTGGGGGACCAGACTGTGTTCAAAACTGATCCAGGATTCGACCAGCTGACTCTGTCTTGTGGTGAATAATGTGATTTGTCTTTACTGTGTGTGACTGACAGCACTTCTAATTGGAATGTCTTAATCAGAGAAGTTTGGGACTTTCTGCACTATAGCTTTGATTTCTTTCTAATAAGTGCTTTTATATCGCTACCTATTTAGAACTTCTCCTCTGTACTTTGTATATGTGTAGCCTGAGTAACAAAGTGACAATGGGGAAAAAAAAAAAAGAAAAAGAAAAAAAAAAGTCCTGTAAAATGGTATGTTTCATTGCTAGTTGTAGAATAAAGAAATAAAACTGTAAGATGAATTTGTGATTATTATCTACTAGTTGGTGTACAAATGTGTCTTCTAAATTTACTTTAAAACACAAATAGAGCTTTTGCTTTTTAGTAAGGCAAATACTTTGTCTGCAAATGTTCCTAAATTCAGTACCTAATTTTTTTTCCCCCATGACATTTGCAAAGGGCAAGTGTTAGACTTAGTAATAAGCTCTAATAATTCATCATAGTTGCATGATTTAACACCTTGACACTAAGAAATTAGTAAAAAAACCAACCAAACAACTTTTCAGTATTTTTTTCATTCTCCCGAAGAAATAAATGAAAAAAAAAATGCAATTTGGTATGTGGCAACAATGCTATGATACCTACACTGTGAAATTAAAGCAGCTCTTATTCTCCTATGTAATCCTACACAAAATTAAGATGCTTTGCAAGATGATCAGGAGAAACAGAGTAGCACACGTAAATATCTGTCATCCTATGTATGTTCCCTAAACATTGGTTACTGAGCAGATGAATAAGCACTAGAGTAAAACCACTTTCTTCAGAAATACCACCAGACAGGATGCCTTTAAAGTTGTCTATACTACTGCAAGACCAGTGAAGCTGAAAGCTGTTCTTAGATCTTATTAGAGCATTTTATAAAGTGGACGTTTGGGTGGAAGAATCTCCTCAGCTGCATTGGCAAACTGCTATCATAGGTGTAAATAAGCAAGTGTTGGGAGCAGAATGAGAGAGAGGTTACCCTGCAGGACAGGCTCATCAGCACAACAGAGTGAAGATAATCTCCATCAGCAGACATCAGCTGGAATTCAACGGGCATACTCAAGAAGAAAATGTTATATTCTCTGCAAAATAATTATCGTCACTACATGATGGTCTTTTATGATGCATGCATTTGTGTTTTGTGATGGTGGTGGGAAAAGTCAAATAGCCAATATAGCTAATAAATGGAAAAGCTTTTAAAATTCAGATCACATAGTTTAACTTGCTTCCTACACAATCAGTTCTTTTCCTTTTGATTGCTTACTTCTGCATCGATGGCTTATATCAACTGAATTTTAATCTTCAGTGTCATTTCAGAATACTATTGCCCATAAAACTACTGATGAATTGCTTGGAGAAAATGCTGGCAGAGGGGGAAACAAGTCCAGTTTCTGCATATGAAGAGAGACTAAGAACTGTATTTCCAGTGCACAGTCTTCCAATTGTGGAATGGGTGTTGGTTCTCTCTTACCCCTTTTCAGAATTCAGCCACTAGCTGAGACAGGCAGACTGCACAGGCTGGTCATTCTTAGACTGCGTCACGTGTAACTCCACACTTGCTAGTGAAATAGCCTGGAGCACATAAAACATCAGCTCATGGATGAATGACAGCTGGCTAAAGCTGAACGCAGATGAACTTGGATCTGTTGTGAGTTCATCCCCTAGTTTTTTTTCTCTTTGGAATCTTCATCAACACTAAACTCTTCTGCAGCAGCTACTGAAGGAATGCTCGGTTCTCTTTGTTCATAGGAGGAAAGCATTTCTCAATTATTTGCACCTTTGGCTGCTTCTGGTTGACTGTAACAATATTTAAACAATAAAATATCTGAAGTGTTCTCTCAAAAATTCCAGTGTAGAGCACTGAAATATTCCCAGAAACAGAAGACCTATTTTCCCACACTACATCCTGTGTTTCTGAGCTATTGGTAAAGTACTTTCTGGGACACAAAGGGTAATACCAAATCTACTCACAAGAAGTAGTGGTGGAACAGAAAGGAAATGGTAAAGAAAAACTTCTTGGGAGGTGAGGAGGAGGGAATAGATGACTGCAGAGACCATACATGATTTGGGATTCAGGCTGAGTTTTGTGATCGACTCAAAGCTGCAAATAAGCAAAAATCATTTGTTTTGTAGGTCTGTTAAGATTAATTAAAACCCACCACTTTGCTGTGAATAATCTTTGCAACTACATTGTTTTTTGAAAAGAAATGGGAAACTGTGTAAATTCAGAAGAAATAATTATTTGAACTTTAGAAAAATGAACAAGCCACCAAAAGCAAATTGTAGAAATTTGTCAGAAGCTAGAAAGAAAAAGAGTAAGAAAATCTTGTTTAATTAATTAGAGTAATGCTTTCAATTAAGTCCTCTGAAAGGAGTAAGAACCAAAATATCCAGTATCTCATTAGCCAGCAGAGATGTAATTAAAGAGACTGTACACCAAAAAGAGATACTTTCACCTCCCCTCCCCCGTTCTTTTCTATCCCTTTTTCAGTATTTTTGTCTTGTTTCATCTTCAGGAAAGTAGGATTAAGCTCCACTAACAAAAGCTCAAAATGTGCTCTCATCACTGAAAAACTGACGTTTCCTTGAACAAGAGTGATTATTGCCTTTTTCACTGCTGTCTACAGAAAACATCCTTAAAAGACAAAAGAGTTCTAAAGAGAAAACTTTACAGATAAAGGTAAAAGTTCTAAATGATTTATCTTTTTTCTTTCTGATGTATCTGTAATAAAGATTTAAAATGTATTTATTGTTAACAGTGATAACTTGCTACCAGCCAACCATATTGAAGTATCTTTAATTGATAGATACACCCAAACTTGCTTACGATCGGATTGTGTGCACACTTGTTCATTATTTAGGTGCTATTTTCATAAAAAAATTTCAAAGTATCTGTAGCTTGTAGCCTTTTCTTATCCAGAATTCCACTGTATTTCTCCTATAACTTTTGTTAGATCAAGCCATTGTGTCACAGAGAGAGGATTTTGGTTGTAATTTTACTGAGATTAACAGAGTGTAACTGTTGTTTTTATTATATGAAGTTCATATCTCAATGTTGACAACCTCCCAGGAGTTAAAAACCTCTACTTTAAGAGTATGGGAATCTGTGTATGGTACGCACACATCTGTAATTACATAATTATAAATAATCATATATAGATAACTTCATAAACACCTGTGTACATATGTATGTGTGTATAATAATAAAACAAAGAGAAATCATATGTGTTTATCCCTTCACAAAAACATGCTCATTAAACTCAAATTCTTTTTAATGTAGTTCTTCATATGGAGCAAAAGTACACCCATGGAGTGAGAAAAAGCATTTGACTTTAAATTTCTGTCTGTCAGATGGCATTATGAGCATACAGTCAGTTTGGCAATAACTAATAATCTTCCCTTGGGACATTTTAGCAAATTAGATCTATGTATATAATTATGATTATTCTGCAGGAAGTTTTAACTATTGAACTCTGATTACACCTACATAACTATCTATATTTATTTCCATTTGCCCAATTGCAGATGAAATATTGTAATCAGGGTTTTTTTTGTCATCTTAAATTAGTGTGTGATCATTGTCTAAAATGTTGGATCTATGGCTTTATGACACAAACTTTGCCTTGGCAGCTCCAGTTCATTAAAACAATGTTATGATCATGATCTATTCTGGCCTTGCTGCCAGTTTAACAGCGTTCACCTATTACCCTTGTCGGTACTGCAATGCTTATTTATGACTAATCAGGCTGCTGCACAGGTGTACTCATGCCAATTGCATGCTACCCATAGCATGAAATGTCTAATTAAAGTTTTCTCTACAAATATTAGCCTGATTGAAGTCAGGTTGCTAGCAGCCACATAGCGAAGAGTCATGCCAAGACCTATGTAAGTTCCAGATGATTACTGAAGCATATTTATATCCAACTTGGTTTTTGTTAAATCATTCTCTGTGTCATGCACCAGCGGTGTGCCCAGGTGGCCCAGAAGACCAATGGCATCCTGGCTTGTCTCAGGAACAGTGTGGCCAGCAGGAGTAGGGATGTAATTCCACCCCTGTGCTCAGCACTGGTGAGGCCTCACCTCGAGTGCTGTGTGCAGGTCTGGGCCTCTCACTCTGACAAAGAGGTGCTGGAGCAGGTCCAGAGGAGAGCAACGAGGCTGGGGAAGGGACTAGAGGGAAAGTCCTGTGAGGAGAGGCTGAGGGAGCTGGGGGTGAAGGCGCCTGGAGAAGAGGAGACTCAGGAGGGACCTTATCACTCTCTACAACTGCCTGAAGGAGGGTGTAGTCAGGTAGGGGTCAGACTTCTCCCAGACAACCAGTGACAGGATGAGAGGACATGGGCTGAAACTGCCTCAGGGTAGGTTTAGGCTGGATCTCAGGAAGCATTTCCTCACGGAGAGGGTGCTCAGGCACTGGGATGCACTGCCCAGGGAAGGGGTGGAGTCACCGTCCCTGGAGGTGTTTAAGGAGAGGCTGGATGTGGCACTTAGTGCCATGGTGTAGCTGATGTGGTGGTGTTGAGTCATAGGCTAGACTTGATCTCAGAGGTCTTTTCTAGCCTCAATGATTTTGTGGATTCAAAGAAAAAGGGTAGATCTAAAATCTTCTTTCCCTTAAGTACTTGTAGTTAATGCAGGATAATATCTGGCTTTCTAGAAGTTTGCTCTTGGTTCTCCTGGATTTCCCTATAATTTAGGAATTCCATGTTTTATTGTTATTAATATTATGACTTGACTGATAGAAAAGCTATTGGCAATCTGTATTCAATTACACTAATAGCATAAATGTAAACATAGTTGATGTCATACCTATGAAAATGTCAGGAGTGACCCTGTGAAAGTGAAACTGAATCTTTGTTGTAATGTGCTCTTTATTTTGTATTTCTGAGTATGTACAATAATAATAGTCTGGTAGATAGGACAAGGCTAGAAAATGTGATGTTTCATAGGACCCTAGAATGTTTTATGTTGGAAAAGACCTTTAATACCACCAAGTCCAACTGTTAACTTAGCAATGCCAGGTCCACAACAAAACCATGTCCCTAAGCACCATATCTGCACATCTTTTAAATACCTCCAGGGATGGTGACTCAACCATTTCATTGGGCAACCTGTTCAATGCTTGACAACCCTTTTGGTGAAGACATTTTTCCTAATATCCAATCTAAAACCCCCTGGCACAACTTGAAACCATTTCCTCTTGTCCTATCGTTTGTTACTTGGAAAAGAGACCAACACCCACCCTGCATTAATGTTTTTGTTTTTTTTTTTATAATTAAAAAACCTCTGCTTTGCTTTTGTTTTCCTATGCAGATTTTCAGAATACTCATTTTGTTTACGTTTTCTATTTTTTCCCCATTCCAACCACATTGGTATGAGTACTTATTGCTCTTAAGAGGATTGATGCTGATTCAGGTCATTTTGGGTGCTTGGATACATCCAATAGTGAGAATTGCCTAAGCATATAAGGGAGTTGATCTTTCCAGTCAAATCTATGACCCTTTAAGTTCCCATGAGGCAATACTGATCCCATTAAATATGTATGAGAAGCCAGCATCAGTGCGCATCACACCCAAGCCAACAGGTTTTTTCAATTTAAATATTTCCTTAAGGTTATTGTAAATGATAAGTTAAGACTTTTTTTAAAAAAAATCTGTCTATTTTTCATTAAGGATAAAGAGACATTTTTTAAAAGTGCTTGTTGTTTTAGATTTCAATATTACATTTTCAAATTTAGCTCACAATGCAATCTAGAGGTGTAGTTCAGCCTTATAAAGCCAGACAAACCTCAAATGAAAAGATTTGCCTTTGTTAAGTGAACATATCCCATTGATTACATACCAAAAATTATGTAATACAAGCAGGGACAATTAAACTAGGTAGATTTAAACTATTTCATTATCTTGAACTATATTATGTGGTTTGTTGAAAGAACACGACACATTTAGTGTAGTAATAAAGTCATTTAAATGGAGACACATACAGTAATAGTCAGCAAAAGTGGCTTTCCTAAAACTTGTACTCCAATTCAGTTTCACTGCCTGGAGCTTATGGGGGATGACATTTTAACATCCTTTTTCATGGCCTGTGGCAGGAATAAAGTGGCATCTCATTAAGATAAGTAGAATATGTGGTAGTGGACAGATAACGGTCATTTCTGGGAAGCTGCATGTATGAAGATGATGTTCTAAGCTTTTCTATATTTCTTACTATTGAGAAGCAGAAAGGAATGGAACTTGACTTTTTTTACCCTTCCTCTCCACCCTACTCGCAATAAAAAAGCACGCCTTCGCTATGTGCAGACATTCTGGCAATTTTTACAATGTTTTGAATAATATTTTACAGTAGTAGGAAAAAACAAAGATTAAACATGAAGAGTGTTGAAGGAATTAGGTATCTGAAAACAACACATGGTGCCAGACATTCATTGTCTTGCTATTGTGAGGCCTAGGAAAACAGTTGTCCCAGACAATTTATATGACATTTTTTAGAAAATAAAGTAAGGAAAAGAACTGGAGTAGTGTCCTGACAATTGAAAATTAATGTAAATCTGAAGTTGGGGGCAAACAGATAAGAACTTCTAAGAAACAGGCATCATTTATTCTAGAGTATCAAAGTTATACTTGTGTTTAGACCCATTTGAATTGTGAACAGTGTGGTAACTGCTAGCAATATGGTAATTTTTAAAAGGGAAACAATCAGGATTCATTTTTACGTAGAACAAGAACAGGGAACAGAGGAATTGTTTCCTGCTGTCCTCTCTTCAAGTTGTGTAAAGGAAGGGATACTCGCAAATAATAAATCGGACCAATTTTTACCCTTCTAAAGAACAACTGATTTCCTGCTGTTGGGTACCTGCAGAGGCATTGAATTATATTGTTCAGGTTATTGTGGCAAGAACATGGATTGTCATTATGTACAAAATATGAATCACTTTTTCATCCTTATCCTCTCCCTTCACAAATGTATGTATATTTATACATTGTGCATTCACAAGATATCTTTAAGAGATGTTGTCTTGAAAAGAATGGAAATCACAGATAAAGCAAAACATCTTTATAAAAGCAAATGCAAATTTTTCTTCATGATACTTGAGAATGTTCTTCTCTTACTGAAAGATATGAGGCCTATAAATACAAAATGACCTTTTCTTTATGAATTTCTGCAATGGGGGTTTGAAACCTAGGATAAAAGTGATTCATTCCGATTCTTAGTGTTAGAGCTAATCTTCACAGGGCTTTTTCACTTCTGAGGAAGAAACTGTAAATTTTCCTTTGGGGAAAAAAAATAACAGCCACTGAATAGTTTGTGCTTACTCTGTTCTAAAAGCACAAATCTTTCTCAAATAATCAGTATATTCCCAACAAGTAATCAGAACATGGGAAAACAAGGCATGATGACATTGCTTACTTGCTTTGCCAGAAAACAGCTATCCTAGAAAGGTAAAACACACGTGCTGATTGCAGTAATTAATTTCACTGTCATAGATCCAGTATTTGAATTTAATTAGGCTATACATTATGTGCAGTCCAGAGTCCTGTGAAAATTAAATGCACAGAGAATGCAATTTTTGAAAATAAATATATCTATATATCTATTTAAACTCAAGACATCATACAGCAAAGAAATTGACAAAATTGCTTTCCATCGTGAGATCAAAGAAAATATATTAGTATTTTTAAGATCTTTATCAAATTTTTGCTGAGTGAAAAAATGCCACGCAGAAGTTAGATTATCCTGATGTACTTTTTTTGATATTAAGTTGAAAAAATATGATACTCTTTAAGATGAAACACTACAGTAGAACAGAATAGTTCTGTACCTAACAGCAAATGATTGATTATCAGCTTGCTAAAGTTTTCCATGTGTCTTTGCCTAAATTTGTAATTATTAGTGTAACACACAAACAGTTGCAAAAGCCAGCTTTTTACAAGATTTTTAGAAGCTATCATAATATCAGAAACACTTTCACTTGGCTCTCACTAGTGCTTTAATAGCAGCTGTAGTTCTTAATATCAGGCAAAAGATGTGACAATTCAAGTGAATTACGAGAGTAAGAGATCTCTCCCTGGGATAAAGTGTTGTGTATAGGGAAAAGACAGGTTCTTTAAGGCTATGTCGCTTTTAGTAAGTAGTGTAGCTTAATAGAAGTGGTCTCTACAGAGAAACAGTTGGCCCTGGGGACCTGTCAGCCATATTAAGATCATCCTAGAGATGATATGAAATAGCTCTAGTCTTGTATGCTCCTGGACTCTATTTCTCAGTTTAGTTTTGTAAAAAAGGAGTGTTGTGAGGGCACTTTCAGACCACCCTACAATGCCAACCGAAGTGCAGTAGACTGTGGCAAGCATGAGGTTTACTTCAACAAGTGCAGTCCTCAGCTTTTCTAAAACACTAGTATAGTTGCACCCTCTGTTTCAAGTCTTTAGAGTGTGCTGGCTAGATCTGGTTATGGATGCTCTGTAAAACCAGAACATGTGGCTGTCAGTTTACCAGAAGAGGCTGCTAATCCCTTTATGATTTTATGAGAAGGTAAAGAAAACCCAATAAAATTAAAGGTTTAATTTTTCTCTAGATAAGGTAGCTTTGCTGGGTAACTGCCAAGAACATAAGATAAACTGAAGAAATTAACTCTGCTATAAAAAAAAAATAAACTTAAACTGTGATTATTTTTAATTTATATATTTAATTTCAGTATGCAATCATTCACAGGTCTTTGCCTATGCTGATGGATCTAACTAGGATCTACAGGCTCAGACAAAATAATGTGTGAGAGTCTTACACTGTTGTTGATAATGATATCTTTCAAAGTTGATGCTATGGCTGTTCTACACACAAGTACTTAAGAATTCAACTTCTTTCAGCAGATTTTCTGGATGACGTCTCACCTGGACCTCAAGTCTGTGGGATCAAATATTCATTCTCTGTACCTACAGCAAAAAAAAGAAAATCAATAGGTCTTGCAGATATGACTGTATCATGATTGATATTCCATTGTTTCTCTTTATTCACTAGCATGTTTAATGTGAACACTGAAAGATTCTATATGGTATGGTCATCTATATGTACACCAACCAACAGCTCCCAAGAGATTTCTTCCTGCTGGAGTAGGTAGAACAAGGTCTTGATCAAAGCCCAGAGCACTTCTACCATATGCGGATGTGGCCTTTAAGTTAAATCTACAGCAGACACACAAATTTCATTGGCTTTGAATTTAGAAAAATGTAGTTATAGGTATGCTCAGGCCTCTGGACTCTCAAGATATTATAAAACTGTTAAAGTCCTCTACAGAGAAGACAAACACATTTCTCCTACTACTAGAAAACCTAAAAAATCCTTCCCTCTTGAATCTTCTACTTCTCTCTAGGCAAAGTGGTATGTCTTCTTTCAGGCAAAAGCAGAAGCGGCATTTTAGATGTGGAGTTATGAACAAAGAAGTTGTCTAAATGAAAGTCTTCTGATTTTTTGGAAAGTGCTAGGTCTTTCCAAATTAAGTACAAACCTTGGGCTCAGCGTGCTTGAGTCAGTGCCAGTCCCATTTACTATGGTGCCTCCAGAGACCTTGTCTATACCCAGAAAGATCAGCTGGCAGTTAAAACCAAACAAACCAACTAATCCAAGACTACACATTTCATACTCAGAGTAGGAAAACAGTTATATATAAACTCAAATGTTTAACTGAAAACCAGTTTAAACTTCATTTTTTCACATATGCTACCTTGGCAAGTAGGCTCAGTAAAATGTATGTTAATGAGCTCTATTCACTGTTTTCAAGCACAGGTTCACAGATATATGGTGTTGTATCTACAAAACTGGTATTTTTTGTTGCTAACTTATAAGTTAGTAAAATAGTCTCAAGAAATGGCAAGTAAGATCTTAATAAATATTTATGTCGAATCTTGGTGCAGTTTTGCGGTTTGAATAGCAATGTTAGTACATGCTTTTTCTATTATTTTCCACTGAGTATATTAAAACCAAGACTACTAAATATGTTAAAAGTAAGACTTAATGTTCTGATGAACTAGGTATTTCTTCAAAAGAAAGTTAAATTTGGTATATTTCCAATTTACATTGAATTGCAGCAAGCTAGCTAATCTGGCTCAGTTTCTTTGTGTGATATAAAAATTCTAAGGTATTTGATATCTTTGGGGGATGGCTGATATCATTAGGGACTGGAGCTTTTCTCCTATGAGGAAAAGCGGAGACATCTAGGGAACTGTTTAGCCTAGAGAGGAGAAGGTTGTGGGGGGGTGTTATCTATGTATATAAACACCTCATGGGAGGGTGTGAAGAGGAGGGAGCCAGGCTCTTCTAGGTGGTAACCAGTGAAGGAACAAGAGGTAGTGAGCACAAACTGAAACACAGCTCAAGAGAAGAAAATTTATTTGTATACTGTGAAGGTGGTCAAATGCTGGAACAGATTTCCCAGAAAGGTTAATTCAGCAAAACATGACCGTATATGGCCCTGAGCAACTAGCTCCTAGTGCCTCTGCTTGGACAGGAGATTGGACTAGAAAACCTCCAGAGGTCCTGCCTACTTCAGCAAACCTGTCATTCTGTGATTTTTGATCTTCAGTGCATGACTATATATGTGATGGATAGGGACCAGCTATAGAAATGACCTAAAATTTAGGTAAACGCCTCCCTGGTTATTGCTGCGAGGCATTCAAATTTTCTGAAGAAGTCAGTGTGAAAATATTATATGAAGACTGTAATGTCGTAATGTGTAAGAGCTGAGAACTGCCGAAGGATACGCCAGATGTGCGAGGTTTGTGTACTGTCCCTACGTCACCAATTGTGATGCGATAGAACTTCCCACATGCTCAGGCAGAAGCTGTTTAAGGACAGGCTTAAGGAAGCTGGCTTAAGGACAGGTCACCAGAGTGCTGGCACTGATACACAGAGCTCTCTGAAGGGCATTGTTCTGCTTTTGCTACATCAGGGCATCTTAAACAGAAATGATCTTCGTTTTTGGCTTCTGTTGTGGTGTTTTTTTCTGCATCCTGCTTTTCAGCATCATCCTTCTTACTGTTGATGAAACAGAGGCAGTCGCCATCTTCAGTACACCAGGGAAGAGGACCAAATATTACACCTATAAGCTAGTCACCAAACCAAATGCAACTCAAGTAGACACTGAATTTGATAAAACTGATTTAGTAATCAAACTGGCCATGGAGATTGCTCCTGACGGCAATGTGGTGAGTACCAGATGATAAAGATGATGATGATATCTTCATCACTACCATCATCATCATTATCAATTTTCATTTTGTTGTCTTTGCTCCATGGTCAATTTAAAGGGTAATTTATTTTAATTCATCTTGATAGACAGAACAAACTAAAGGGTAGCTCTACTGAAAGCAGTGGTGAATAAGGATTTTATTGTTTGAATTTATCAAAAGGTTGAAATAAGGTCTACAGCTTTTTCATTGGACTTTGTATATCTGGCTTCACAGGTCATTTTATATCATATATTGATCTGGTTCCTGCTTTCTCAGAGTTCCAGATGAGGGAAAGAATACAAATCTGTAAATATATAGGTACACACATACATACATACATATACATATGAAGAACAGTTATTATTCCTCGGTTTAATCTATCTTAGCAGTGTACTTTGGCTACTAAAGCTCAATAGGAGGGGAGAAACTCATCCTGGGAGACTTCCAGAAACTTTAAATCAAGTTTGTACACTTTCTTCATTAGTGTTTGTAATATGAAACAAATTAGCCTGTCCAATGGGATCTAATATAATAGTTATTTAAAACCTTAGTAAGGCTGAGTACTGGAGAAGGAGGTAACAGAGAGTGGTTTTAAATCAGTGATGCCAAAGCTTTTGACTCAAAATAAATACAATAGGGAAATCTAAGCACAAAACCTTTGTCACAAAGCTAGCTGATATTACAGCTAATATTACAGTCAATAAACCAAATTCTTGCTTACTAGAAGGAAAAATAGTAGGCTATTTCTTCCTCTGCAAAACCTGTAAAACCAGCTTCTGACTATTTAATATAGCTGTATGCTTCCACTTGTATTTCATTTTCTCTGTAGTACCTATCTACTCATTCAGGATGTACTAACACACAAAGTTGCTTATTGCACAGAGCCACTACTTCATGCTGGGTTCCAGAGATGGTGGTTACACTCCACGCACAAAACAAAGCTGTCTTATCTCAAAGGTCTTGCATTATGTAAACTTTGAATAGCTATCATTTGTAGGTACTGATGTTTCCTATAGTAATATGTTGTAAAAGATAATGATGAAGTTAAATCTTTTCAATTTTAGAACCGTTAGTGGTGATATAAGTCCCTTAGACAAATAATAGAAATACTGTTTCTGGTCCATTTAAAACTGCAGAGTATGTTAGGAATATGAATAGGAACAAATAAAACTGCAACAGTAGGTGGTAACTCTGCAAAGTAATCTGACTCTTCTGTGTTGCACAGAGCTGTGCAGGTAAAAGGAAGAAAGGGAAAATAACTTGGCATATTAGAACTGAGAAGAGGTCAAAAGTTGTTTTCTTTGGTTATCCCATGCAAGCTATCTTGCAGAGCCTGCAAGAGCTCCTTTTGGTCTTTATGTTTTTTGTATGTGTAATGCTAGATATGATAGAAATCCAGTTTAGATTGGATTTTGAGGTGCTAGCACAGTATTAATTACAGTAAGTAGGAGAACCATGAGCTAATGATCAATCTGATATGTTTTAGGTGAAATTAATTGAGGTAGGGAATATAAATATTGTTACCAGCACTTATCAGGTAGTTGTCCACCTTGCTAATATTTCCTTTTGATTAGAACTGGAAACATGACTGTGTTGTGAGAAAGATTATTGAATTTCTCTAGTACAGGTAAATGCTCTTTTCCTGGGTCGTTACTATCAGAATGCTGAGACCAACCTGTTCTTTATTAAGACTTTAGACTTTATTAACTTTAGTTCACTTATTTTCATTTATAAAGTACCTGATGTTCTCTCCAATTAAAACAGAACTTGACCGGCATGTCAGTAAAAGTGGATCCTAGCAACGATGCAGAGCACGGCAACACTGAAGTTCAAATCAGCAATGACGCCCTGGAGGACATCTGTTTAGATGAGCAAAATCCTGTTTTGACTTGTAAACAGCTGAATGACAGCTCTATCTTAGTAACATGCACTAGCCAAAGTGAACTGACTGCCCAGAACTTGAAGGTGGACAAGATTTGGTACATTCTCCTAAAGATATTTTCTGGCACTTCCCAGAAGACAGATTGTGCCAGATGCACTAACCTCAGAAAGACCAAGAAGAAGCCAAAAGTCAGCCTAAGCTAAGAGTGAGACCACCCTGTTGTCATCTTGGAAACTTGCCCTTCTACAACATTCAGCACAAAGAACTTGCCTTCATTGTCACCTAAGCAGGACACAAGGACTAAGTTTGCTGGTGTATTTCCAATGGCTGCATTAAAAATTCACTGTGTTTAACACTCATGTAAGGTGCTTGGTCTTTTTTTTTAAAGATCTTTCTATTTAAAAGGAATACACTCACATTGCTGGTATAAACGACAACAAAATTGTTTTGACGACAATGCTGAGGAAGCTATGGGGAAGTAAATGCTTTTAGTTTTACTCTTCTTTTTTCAAAACTAGAAGCATTCATGAAAAGAGAACTTTTTCAGTGTTAACACATTTAAATCCACTTCTGTTAGTTGATGCCTGGACAAACTTTGCCATTGTCACCTAACAAAATGGAGAAAAGTAACAAGTGTCTTGGGGAAAACACTGACAATTATTTTTAAGCCTACATTTAATATTGTACTGGTTTGAGAGCACCAGTATAAAAGTTCTCTGGGAGTCCTGGCACAGGTGGCAATCACAGGGGGGAGAGGGGACAGCTGTGCTTATGGGGAGGAGAGGATCGGTCAGGTGATCCAAATATACTGAGCCATGTGTATATAAGGACCCCTAAGGTGAACCCTGGGGCTTTTAGTGCTGCTGTGCTGCAAGGATTGCCACTGGCTGTTTGCAATCTCTCCATGTGCTGTTGGTATTCTTGCCTCCTGTTTTCACACTGCATGTCTGCTACTGAGACTAGTCAGACTTTTTTTCTGTTTCGGACCTTGTTGTCACCTGGAATGCATAAGTCCTGTATTAACATATTCTTTGAGCATATTTGCATACTTGTGTATATTTGTATATAGTTTCATTGCTAGCATTCTTTTCTTTTTTTTATTAAGCTCCTTCAAGTTGTTTTTCAACCTTGAACTCTCTCTGCTCGGCTGTCCTGTTATCCTCCCCTGGGAGGATGGTGCTCAGAGAGCCACTGTCAGTTTAGTGGCTGGCCCAGCCTTAAACTTTGACAACTGTTCTAGCATTAGAATAGCATGCACCTGTTGCTGTCTACTGGGTACATTACTTCTGCATCTGAGGGCAAGCTTAATTTTTCTGTGCTGCAGAATTACAGAATTTTGGAGGTTGGAAAAGATCTCTGAGATCATAGGACAGAGATGCTTAACAGATGAAGTGGCAAATAGTTCAGTTAATATTTTGGAAGAGGGAGTGTAGAGGCTGAACTGCATTCCTGTGATTTGCAGATTTTTTGTCGTAAGTTCTGTTCTTGCTGATAGTCCAAAGCCTGGTTTTAATCGTGAAGGTATAAATTTATTTACTCCATGGTTTAGAACCTGTCAGCAGAACAGTGAATTATGGACCAGATCTGCAGCTGGTGGTAAATGGGTACAGTCCACTAACTTCAGTGAAGATGCATTTGTCCACATTGTCTAAAGCTCTGTTACAACGCACAGAGAGACAAAGACTTGAAGTCAAAAGAAGAAATATCAAAATTTTTGTGGTCCTACTTTTCAACTTACTTATTTGAAATTGCCATTCAAGTCCCTTGTTAAGTGACTGAGTGCGAATTTCAAACTGTAAATTTCTGTGTAAATGAATAAATATAGATTTTATTATTTAACTTCATAAATTACGGCTTCTATTGTTACATTTTTCATTTTAGTTGTGTGAAGAATGAACTGGAATAGAGAAACCTGCTAGATAGTGTTTGTGGTGAGCTAGAGACAGATAATGGGAAATTTGTCTACACTGGAGGTTTCATTTTCACCTAGATTTGTGTGGAGGAGTCAGTAATTCCCTTGGGTATGTGCAGTTGAAATTTTTCTAGGCAAGTTTGAATAATTCACACTTCATTGCCTCATTCAAAGTAAGACTTTTCCCATTAAAAGATCCGTTTTCTTTCTTCAAATTCTATGGAGAAATAACATTCCACTGTGAGGCTCAATGCAGTGTTCCTTTCATGTAACTGTTGTACAATCTACCAATTCCCATTTAGAAATACTCTGATAGTACCTTTGGAATTCCAGGAGTAGTCTGTGATCTGTGAAATGACACTTTGCTATTTGTGTAACTTTAAGACTACTTTTGATAAGGCAGAGTGCCTCCCACTTTCAGTGATACTTCATCATTGTTTGTCTTCTTCCTGACTGAGGTTTTAGTTGTTATGCATCTTTTGAGTAATTCTTTCTTCAGAATCCAAAGCTACACATATACACTCTGGAGTTAAGAAATCAATTTCAGACAGCAAAGGAGATGCTTCTGTTGCACAGAAATATGGCCAAGGACTGCCACAGTCTGGCATATTTTTAATGTGATCAAAATTTTTAATTCCGAGTTCACACTATATAAACAACATCATATGTGGAAATTCAGAAATGTAACTGCAGAGCTTTGCCGCTACCCAAGCTCTTGAAATTCTTATACATATAACGTGTGCTTGGACAGTTCTTACATGGTACAGGATCATAGAATCATTCGGAATGGAAAAGACCTCTGAGATCACTGAATCCAGCAGTCAACCTAGCAATGTCCACCACTAAATCAAGTCATATTGCAGTCTTCTGCATTTGCAGTTCATCTAACCTATCATGCCCTCTTAGACCTATGGTGACTACTTTGTCAACAGTTTACTACCTCACTTTTCTGTAGCTGGAGAAATGCTACTTTCCATGTCTTCCCACCACCATAATAACGTCCTCCCTCATGGTCATTCACATCTCTTCCAGCAACCTTTAGATTCCTGACAATTGTCTTGGTACCTCGTTATCTTTAGGTTCCTCCTCTTACATTTCTTCCTTTTACAATTCATCTGTTTTGCCAGAAACTAGTGTCTAATATGCCTGCTTTTCCAGCAGTGGAAAACATGTTACTCCCATTGCTCTGTGGTGGCCACAACCAATGTTCAGAGCTCTGTTGGAAACCTCTTCCTGCTACTGAAACGGTGGACATTTACTGTTCACTCCAAAGCATTGCTTTGAGAATATGTAAGTTTTTTCTTACAACATCCTAAACTGTTAAATGTTGGACTAAAACATATCATTTAAGTCTTTCTAGTACATTTCCATGTCAGAAATCTCTCATGGTACTATCACCCTCAACTATTTTTGTGGGAGGAAGAAAGAAGCCCAGTCTGGTGGCTGGGCAGACAGCTCTACTCCTTGTAGGAGTTCACTATCCTGGGATGCACAGTACTGCTTCATGTGTTCTGTGGGAGATGTTGCGTTCCTTTCCTTCTGTTTTAGGTCTTTTGACAGATTTGTTGTGTCCTGTGATTTCTCCACACTTAATGTTTTAGATTTGAGAAGGAGAAACAACTAGATAATTAAAGGGTGTTGCTGAACATCTGGGGAGTGATATTTCCTTCTTTTCCCACTCTCTGCCCATGACCTTACCTGTCCTGGGTGTTCTCTTGCTGCTAATGACAAAAATCCTGAAAGATTTACTGCAAATTTTCACTTCTTTGCCTTTAAATTTTCTTCTTCCACATTCAATTTCACCAAACAGAAGCAATTTCTGTACTTACATGGCATTGTTCCAATTCATCTTTCTGGTTTAAGGCAGTCCCATTACTAGTGTCGTGACAGTTATACACACACCGTGCTGCAAAAGCTATTGTATTGGTTGGGGGGGGTGGTGGTGGTGGGTTTTTTTTAGTAGGATTTTTTTGTTTGTTCTTTCATAAGTTATCTTTACTTAGGTATGCAAAAATCTGTTTGAACTTCCTCAGCTGTAGATAGACTTCAGTACAATATTTTTCTCTCACATGCATACCCTATAATAGGCATAATAGCTTTTCACATTTTCTTACATGAAGGGCTGATTTCCATACTGACTTCAGAATTGCTTTGTAAACTTAAAAGTATTTTTAGGGGGAGGTGGGTGGAAATGTGGAGAGCTGAGAGGTGGTTGTCAGTGCTGGCAATGAATGATCCAAATTTCTGTTCCACTTAATGCTAAGGAAGAGGTGATACAGTCTTCTCCAGTCTTCTGTCTGACATACTAACCCGGTTTGCTCCTGACTGATACTTACTGCAGCAGCAGAAAGTTAATTACTGGCAGCTGAATGTCTTGCTAATTTTTCAGGATATGGTGTGCAGGAATAGCCACTCTGCACTCTTCACTGTCTGTGAATAATACATATAATAGATCTTAGAAAACGTAGTAACTTATCTTTACTCCAATAATAGTATAGTAAACCAGTAGTTTTAAAAAATGATATTTTGTCATTGGTAACACTTAGAAATGGCTCTCCAAAAAATGAAGGCAAGTTCTTAATGACTATTCTTCTAAGAACAAAGAGTACCGCCTTTCTTAGAACAACCTACTTTGCTCTGGTAGAATAACTGTCAATGTTTCCCTCAGTGATTTCTACTCTGCCTTCCTTCTCATTCATTCAATACCTGTAGAGATGGATTCATAATGTATCTCATAAAAAGCTTTCATAAAAATCTGAAAATACCTTGATGTGGGTCATTTTAATAATTTTAAGAAAGTTATACCTCTTTCCTGACTTGGTTATCATTTCTATAGTTAAGATAGATAGAAAGATTGAAAGATTGAGGAGGTTAATTCAGGAAAAAAAGTTATTTACTGAAGGAATAATTCAAATTAAGATTGAATCTGATACTTCAAATAACAGAGGATTAATCCATAATGACTAATACCAACACTCTAGTAAAAGAAAGAGGAAGCATTGAATAACTAACTTGTGCTAAGGCAGCAAAACTGTGGCTATTTCTTTACCATTTTCTCAGATCTGGCACATCCAAATTTAACCTAATTTACTACACCTGATCCATAGAAAGAGATACCTAATTTTATCTATTATTTAATTAGAATCAAATAGTTTTAAGATAGGTTTTTCAAGTTTGCAGAATATAGGCCTTAGACTTTTGCTAATATGGAACGACAAGCTGTATCTCTAACTTGGCTCAGTCAAACGCAACACAAAAACTACCTGCTTTCCCCACTGTCCCTTCCCCACTGTCCCTTCCTCACTGCCCTCAGGCTTCACAGTTGACACTTTGCCAGAATCCTGACAAGCTGAGCAGCTTTAAAGGGAAGAGTAAGATTCTTTCCAGCCTTAACAGCAAGCTTCGGCAGGACAAAGGCACCCTCAGGACTGTTAGGAATCTGGAAGTGTAAGGTGGTAGGAGGTATAAATGCTGAGAATGTATGTCCCTGAAATATTCAGCCAGGCAGTCTTCCCTTCCATCATGGCTATTCTGGACTAAACAAGGTGAGTTTATGGTTTACCCTTTATTAGTTCACTTTATTCTAGGGTAATTTGGTAGATCCACTACCTTTCTACCCCAGGTACCTTTCTGTCTTTCACTTTCTTTTCTTGACGTATCTTAGATAAACTTGAGTTTAATGTATTACCTGAAAGAACTGAAAAAACTTCTCAGTTTTCAAGTTCATATTTAAGGAAAAGCCGATGCTGTATTCTGATGTCATTTAAAGACCACAGAGATAATCTAAACCACTTGAACTGTTTTGTCTTCATCAATCTCTTTTCTCTAATAGTGATTTTAAGGATAGATTGCATTTAACTAACTGTTTACAATGCCAAAAGTTTACAGCAATGACAATCTTTGGATCTTATGCTCCAGAGAGAGCTGTAGGGACCCAGGTGAGGAATACTGGAAAAGTTGTCTTCTTTCACCTGTTTCTGAATAGGGATATGATTACTGGAAAGATACTTCATCTGAGTCAACTATGCAGGACTTCACAGCTGACTTTGAAAGTTACTTCAACTCCACACAAATTCAAAGTTGAGTACAAAACCTAGCTGTTGAAAGAGGTTTATATTCTCCAGAAAAAGAGGTGATAATTTTCTACAGTAGGCGTTGCAAGGTTAACCCCATTAATGCAGCTCATCACCACACGGCTACTTCCTTGATCCCCTCCCAGTTCCATAGAGGGAATGGGAAGGCTGAAAGCGGGAAAACCTGTGGGATGAGATAAAGGCAGTTTAATAGGTAAAGCATAACTCTAAATATCTCCTCTTTCTCCTTCTTCCCTCCAGATGTTATTGCTGAGCACGTTATAGAGTATGGGATACACCTTCGGTCAGCTGCGCTCAGCTGTCCTGACTGCGCCCCCTCTCAACTTGCACACTCCAGACTACTCATGTCGTGGGGCAGCATAGGGAACAGAAAAACCTTGATGTAAGGACTGCTTAGCAACAGCTAAAATATTAGTGTGTTATCCACACTGGTATGATTGCAAATTTGAAATGTGGAGGAAATGGGACCCCTATGCAAAACTAGGCAATGCTTCCTGGGTGGGAAGGATGTTGGTGAGGTACCCTTCAAGATTTTGAGACTTCCTACCCAATAACACCGAGGCATGACTGGAGATCAGTATATGTGGAAGTAATATCACATAGAAATGTTTGTCCTTATGATGCTCCTAACAGGACCGTCAGCTAAAATGTTAGTGTCAATAATTACTCTGAAACAAAGCTTTGCGGTGTAAGAAAAGCAGTGGTTTTGGAACCGAGTATTGTTCCCAGGTGGTGGTGTTGGAGTTGCTTATGCTCCGAGTGCTTTTTTCATAGGGTTTAAAGAACATAATTATTCCAATTATTTTGTGCATTCTGGTGAAAAGTGTCCCAGATATAAGACACAATTTCACTTTGAAATTTGAGCAACAACGTCTGAGGTTTGAATTGTTTATTTGTGCACTAAAGTCGGTATACTACAAATTAGTTGCTGTTATTTATATATTGGGTAATGATCAGATCATATTATTTTTAGATAAAAATTGCAGTAACGTAGTTTATAGTTTCTCAGTTTTAACAAAAACATGAGATCTAGCTTGTAGCTACTTAAATTTATTGAATGGAATTATCCTTTGAAAAAAATATTTTGGATGAAAAACACAGAACAGCTCTTTCCATGGAAATGCTTTTGGCCAGCGGCTTCTCTTTTTCAATTATACAGCAGAGTCTACCTCAGGATTTGAGTAACAACAACTTCTAACAGTCTGCAAGGTGAAAAGAAGATTCTTGCACTTACTGAGCCTAATGGAAACTTATTGCCCAGATTTACAATATTTCTTCTTAAAACATTTTGTTTCTGTCCCCAACCCAAATCTTTGGCTGAAAGACATAAATTATGCATTCAGGTGCCACTGTTTAGCTTTATGGTTCTCTACAATGGTATTTTTAAATGATAATTCGAACTAAGAGGTATTTTTATGCAAATGTCTTCCCTCAGTGCGTCACACTATTATAAGTAACATTAGTATTCACACGTAAAGAATTATACTTAATTAATAAGTCATCACTAAGACTGAGTTCCTTAAAGATGTGAAGGCAATTAAAAGTGTTGCCACTTGTCCTGCTTAGTGCTACCACGAGTGTGTTTTCCAGTACATGACTATGCAGTAATCCACATATCCTTGCACATGTTTCTAAGGCTTCCAGTCAGAGGAAATTATGTTTACATTGCAATCAGGGAAATTGAGCTGCAAAGCACTGTGAGATAATGAAGATGGAACAGCAGAATTTCAGGACCTGTCCTCATCAAAATAAGACATACTGTGGACGCTATTGACCATCAAGGGAAACAATTGAAAGCTGCCAGTTCAACAGGATACTAGAAGGGCTGTTGCCTTGTTCAGAGAGGTGCATCCTTGGAGGCATTCAAGGTCAGGCTTGATGGGACTCTGAGCAACCTGATCTGTTTAAAGATCTCCCTGCTCACTGCAGGGGCGTTGGTCTAGGTGACCTTTAAAGGTCCTTTCTAGCCCAACATAGTCTATGATTCTATGATTTCTGTGGTTACAACTAGAAGTAGTTTTGGGATACAGTCTCATCCAGCTTGATTTTCAACATGTTTTTGACAGAAAGGAAAGGTTAGTTTAAGCTTGGCAGTTCTCATGGAGCTCAGGTGTAACTGCTGGCTGATCTGAGGAATACTGTAATTTGTAGACATGGAATATCATTAGGAATGACAGTGAGTCAGCATGTAATCTCTGCTTCTGTCCACTTAAGATTTGAGGCAGAAATCTAACACCTCCCAGAAAACATAATTTATCATCATTATATTTTTTTTTTACATAAAATAAATAGAAGTAAACAGTTCATTTTTAGGAGCATGCCAGTTCACAACTTGGAATTTTTAAACTGATAGAAATGTGTAATAAAACCAAGTTAAATTAAGTAGAAAGTGTTGCTGATATTCAGGGGCCATGTACACTTTACAGAATGAAATAAAGCTGAAAGCCTTTAAGTTCTGAGCAAAAGCTTTATCTTCCCCATGAGAAGCCATCTCTTCTTGCAAATGCAACTTATCAGGTCACTGTTGGTTTCAGTGCAGCTACACTGCTGACAACACTGACTTGTGAACATCTGGAACAATTATTCCTTCTTCTTCACTGAGTGGTGGGTAGCAAAAACCTCAGGGAGGTATTGCTAAGAACAGTAGGCAGTATTGATTGTATACTCTCTAGGCATGCCTCTGGAAGCATGTGAGCTGACTTGATTGCCATAGTGTTCTACTGAAGTAAGAAAAGAGAATTTAGATTTCGTTGCTGGCAAGGGAATTTGCTGGAAATTTAAAACTTACTTGGCTGTAAGCTGGCTACTATTATTCTGAAGTGAAATCTCGGGCTTTTGTGAAAATATTTTGTCCTACTGCATAAATCCAAGACACCGGAGTGCTTTGGATGATGCACAGCATTCTGAACATCTGCCTCTCTCACACTGCTCCCTCCTCAGAAAGACTGTGGCAAAGCTAGAAAGTGTTCAGAGAGGGGCAATAACGATGGTCAAAAATATGGAATAATTTTCTACAGGGAATAGGTGGGAAAAGGAAGACTCATTGCTTAGAAAAGAAACAGTGCAGCAAACAAGTTTAAACATAAACATCTTGGAAAAGATGTAGTTCGCTATTTCTTCTAGTACAAAAACAAGGGGCTATATGAAGTCATTGATAATCTAATCCAAAAGAAATTAAAGGAAGTACATCTGTCTGAGATAGATAGATAGATAGATAGGTATGTAGATAGATAGATAGATAGATTGATAGGTAGATAGAGTTGAGGATCTCCACATGACATGCCCGGATTATTTTATTAAAAGCTTATATAAGTTCAAAAAGGCATTAGGCAAATCAGTGGAATCCCTAGAACAGCTAAATACAAACATGTCACTTCTGGCAGAGTTAGTCCTTGAAGTGTAAAATACTGAATGCTGAGAGAGTGTTCTGGGAAATTGTTGCTCTGATTGCTACCTGATTACTCTGTTCTGGTATTCTTCCCTCAGCATCTGCTCTTGACCACCACTGGCAATGAGACGTGTTAAGCAGAGGCATCTTTTTTGGACCCAGGACAGTCCTTCCTTTTGTTAAGGGGTTAATCCTATTGCAAGAAGGCTTTGGGGCATAAGAAAACTGTAAAGAAATACAAAGACAACAGAAGCCTCAGTATCCCTATAAGGTTGCCAAGTTAGTATATGCCTCCTTATATAATCAGAAAGAAAATTGCACTTCTGAAAGGAAGGACAAAATAGGACATCAAACTAGAAATGCTAATCCTACAGCTTTCTTAAGTTTCTAATTATGATCGAGGAGCAATTATTAATAATTTAGTACTTCAGGTAAATTATAGGACTGTGAACTGAGTCAGTGTCACACATTTTTTGTGGCTTATTAGTAGTGAGGAGCATGGTTAAATCAAATGTATAAGGCTAAAAATACAACATTGCTTTCTGTGATATATCTGTTTAGGAACACCATTGGAAAAACAATTGGTGAAGGAAGGTATCTTTTCATTATTGTTAAAGAGTCAAAACCTCCACCTCACGCAACAACCAGATGCTTTTTCCCACGTTTTCTGCACACAATCATTTGGAGATTAAAACATAAATTTCCTTTTCAGAAGGTCAGTGTATACTGAATGCTTTCTGACTCAGAGATGGCCTGCTAGGTCACATAATCAGCCTGGATAATATTCTGAAAAAAGTAGGATTTTTTTTTCTTGTTTAGCTTTGTTTTTTTTCCTTTGAAAGCTTCAGAGCATTCGAGGACATAGAGCATGACTCATTCTTCACTTGGCAAATTTCAGTTAGACAGTCCTTTGCCATCTAATGACGAGTTTTACCCTTCCTGCTAGAATTCATCCTCGTTGGTGCCTTGCATTCACAGAAACACAATTATTCTGAATTAACACCATTCTATCGTTACGGCATCTGGTTATTACAAAGCAACAAGTAAAAAAATACATTTTTGGGTGTTTTTCGAAATTCTGAAAATTTTGACACATTTAGAAGTAATGTCATTTCAGATGAGAGCATGCAGAACAACACCTTGCTACAGCAGAAAGATCTGTTATTGAGAATATGGAGCTGATTTCAGAAATGAAGTTTTTGGCAGTAACTGAAAGGTATTAGTTTCAGGCTGATTACAATAAATTGGTTAAGAATTACTGTTAGGAATAGAAAGTATATTTATTTTAAGTAAGGCTTAACCCTTCCTGAAGACAAACAGCAACAGAAATACCTACCCACCCCACCCCTCCCAAATGTATAAGGCTGGCTGCAGGCAAAAAAATCACTGTGTTTTTGTTTTTCTTTTTTGGCAAGGATTCCTGGCTTATTACAAGCAATACCTTGTTTCCTACCCTCTTGGACTAGAACGCCTTCCAGGATGAAGCTGGTACATGCAAGGAGAAAGGCAGAGTGCATAGTGTGTCAATCATTCTGCCTGACACGGCGGCTTTATGGGAACTTCTCCTACTGCCCTTTCCATGGCAGGTATCTGGAAAAACAAAGGAAAGTTATCCAAGCCCTGTGCAAATGAGAGCACTGGGGAGAACTGTGATTCTCATTCACTGTGAGTTTTGTATGCATTTCTACTGCCAAGTAGCTGCCTACCTTTTAGCATTATTATTCTACTGTAAATTAATTTTTTTCACCCATTAAAATGTTGACAGAATATTGAAAGGAGAAAGGTTTCTGAAGACCATATAAGTCGTGTTTTCACTCAACAATCTCTTGAGTAATATTTTTCACCTCTTGTTCTTTTCATTATAAAAAAATAAACATTTGTATTTTAGGGTCAAATCTCCAAGGAAAAGAAAAAGTAGCAGAAATAGGAGACATCTAGAAAAAATGCAGAAAAGTTCTGTGTCTGGTTAGCTCAGTCGGTTAGAGCGTGGTGTTGATAACACCAAGGTCGTGGGCTCGATCCCCACTCGGTCCCCATGTGTTGCCTGATCTCGTTGAGAGGTGTCCCTGCCCATGATGGGGGGGTTGGATTAAATGATCTCTAAGGTCCCTTCCAGCCTAGGCCCCTCTATGATTCTATGATAACCTAGAATAAACAGAAAATTTAACTGTCATGCGTTGCTACATATAACATAAATGGAAAGAGGCTAAATTTGCATAACTGCAAACTAATTGAAGATGTTGTACCATGAATCCTATTGCAATGAAGGTAGCAAATATTGAGGTATCTAATTTACAAGCTGATGTTATTTGTGGCAAATAATACTGAAAATTTTGCCTAGCAAATTCAGTGTGCATAAAGACATCAGGATAAAAGTTCTCTGAAGCTCCTGGCACAGATGGCAATCACAGTGGGGGAGAGGGGGCAGCTGTGCCTGTGGGGAGGAGAGGATAGGTCATGTGGCCCAAATGGACCAGTCATGGCATTCCTTGCCATGGTGTCAGTATATAAAGGCCCCTAGGAAGAGTTCTGGGCTTTTATTGCCTGCTGTGCTGGGAGGATTGTTGGTGGCTGTTTGTCATCTCTCACTGTGTTGCTGGTGCTCCTGCTTCCTCTCTTCACACTGCAGAGGAACACCATTTGATGGGACAGGTCGTCTTCTCCTCCCCTGGTGAGAGTGGCACAGCTCCTTTTCTATTTGGTTTTTTTTTTACTTTTATCAAGATTCACAGTTTGGGTGCTCCTGTCTGCTGCCAGGTCCAGTCTGGGACTTTTCCCCGCCCCCGCTCAGGATCTAGATGTTATACAGAAGGCATAGGTCCTGTGTTAACATATTCTCTTATATCTTTGAGTATATTAGCATGCTTGTATATTTATGTATTTTGGCATCTTCATTGTTATTGTTAGTATCATTCTTTTTCTCATTAGGTTGGTTCAAGTTTATTTCAACCTCAAAGTCTCCCTGGTTCTCCTTTTATTCTTCCCTGGGATGGTGGTGGAGGGATCAGAGAGAGTATCTGTCAAAGTTTAGTGGCTGGCCCAGCCTTAAACTTTGACAACTCCATATGAAATTTATTGGAATTTTCAGTATTGCTTGTGGATCATTTGTAACTAAAATATTTAGATCTGTTATATTAGAACGTTAAACTTTAACATGGTGCATCAGTTATCAAAGATTTTATATTGTTTCAGTGGTGATTGAATACTACTTGAGATGATAATCTCCTGTTTTGAGGCAGACGTGAATTAAATATTTCTCTGTATTTTCCATTTTATATGAACTGCTAAAGAGGGAGGAAGCACTGCTGTTTTTTTAAAGTTAGAAACATTGCTGCAGTCTTAACATAACATTAATAATGCTGCTATGGTAATGGTTTAAGAATTGCATTTTCTTTCATCTTACATATGCTAATTCAGAAGTCAACAGGGATATCTCTAGGCTTATGAGGTTTTCTAAGCATCAGAGCCGTAACTATGAATTTGACAGGGTTAAACCACTTGCAACATAACCATGATGGTGGGTCATCTTATTTTCTTCTACCTTCTCTCTCCTCCCCTCCTTCCCTTTACAAATTATCACATGTCATGGAAAGTTTTTAGAAGGCTAGTACCATTTGAATTAACATATAACAAATCTGTGATGTATACATTAGCCTGAATAGCAGTTATTGTAATTCAAATAAAGAATCCCTGATCTTCTCAAAGAAAATTCTACTTAGACCAGAGGCTTAATATATAATGAATTAGGACTGCATTCATTGTTTTCTTAGTATGGAAAGCAATGTTAAAACAATGTTGAAAATAAATGAGTTTATTGACTTTGCTAACACATCTGATGACACATATAAATTCTTACTAATAAAAAAAAAATCTATAAAAATAAGTAGTAATTCAAATAAGATATATATATATATCTAGGATAAGATGCAAAATTTAGTGCACAAAATATTCGTAAAGTTCTGATAGAATTTGCCAAACATTGTGTATAGTTTCAGAGGAAAAAAAATCCAAGATCATCTGGCAGTACTGCTATTTACCTATGGCAGGGGAAAGGAAAAGGCACAAACCAGAAAGAGAAAACGATGTTGTTGCTTTGTTTTTGCTTATTCTTTTTCCCCCTAGTGGAAGGATGTGCTGGAATTCAACAGCAGTTGCTTCAAGTGTCTTTTTAGGTGCCTGCTTTTTCTATTCCTAGAAAGTCTTCTTTGCTCCTATGCATTAGAGCAGAAACAACATGTGTTTAAACCCAGGATCCCTGCTCACTTAATTCATATTACATTTAGTTGACTAGTAAAAATTCCTCACAAATTGGAGCATTATTTAATGTTGTAAGTACAAGCCATGAACCATTAGATGTCTTTTTGTGATTACTGTCTCCGTAGCTAGCACAGGAAATCAACCTGGAACCTATGGGGGTTTCTTAGAAAGTAAACTGCTACAAAACCTGATTTTCTGTCTTCAAGTATTTCTAAAGATTGATTTTGAGTATCTGCTTCTTCCTAGACCCTGGTCAAGGTCAAGACTTTGATTGTTTTGTCTGAGTATGACAAGAAAATGCTTGTTCTGTGAAGCTAAAAATGTGAGTAAAAATTTCAAAGGTACCCAGGTGACTTAGAGTTTGGCTTCACAGACCCATTAATCTACAGTAAAGGAGGAAAGTAATTTATAGCTGTATTTTGTTCCTGGGCAGCTACTGAATTACAGCACACAAGCATATGTAGATGAAATTCACAAAGATTAGCTTTAGCCTAGTAAATTCAATCTCCTGAGGCTGCTCTACACTTACAGAAAGGAGGTAACTTTATTTAGAGGGCGATTCAGTATTAGATCCCTCAGCACAAACTGAGGTTTTCCAGCTGTGGAGTCAGTGTGAAGAAATGAAATCACTGCAGGGTGATTGTGCTGCAGTAACACTAACTATGCAGGCAAGCATTTACAAGCCTGTGCTTTATTTTCATCCAAAAATGCAAATTCATATTTAAAACTACCTGCTGAAATTCAAATCAACTATTTTTCACGATTATGCCAGCGACTTCATGTGTTCTTTTGTTGAGAAACTCTGACAGATAATACTCAACCTTCTCCTTTGCTCCTTGGATATTACTGAATTATTTGTAAAAGGTAGTTGCTCCAGTTTCCACTCTTCAGTACTGCATCTCTTAATCTAGGAAGAATGTACTCTTCCTACTATACTAATTTATATCATTATTCTTTCTGAAATAAAACAAATAGACAAAAAGAAATGTAGGTATCATCCTGTAAGAAAGAGACACAGTTAACTATGACATCTGCAAAAGCAGAAATCCTGCCACTTGGAAACATAGAGATGAATAAATGACTGGGGATAATTACACTGCCAGCAGCTGAATTTATTGTGAACTTTGTCAGCTGAAATGTCATTCATGTCTCAAATGGCATAGTCAATTAAATCAGTTATAAAATATGCAGCAGCTGTTTAAATGCTTCATTTTTACCATTTTGGGCTAAGTACATTGTTAAGAATCAACACTTCGAAGCCATGAAGTCCATTATAGGGGCAGGTGTCTTCCATCACTAATTATGCAATGAGTTTCTTTTCTCTTCCTTTGAAAATATCCCTCCATACAGTTCTACAGTGCACAATCAGTAGCATGATTAGTAAACAAAATATTTTGGGAAACTTTTATGTGTTCTGCTCTCTCTGACAGTATAAATGGCTGCAGCTACTTTGTACAGATAATATGAAGAAAAATGGTGGTAAAACAACAATTCACATATTCTCAAAGGAAGCTTATCCTGAGAAACAGACCCAGAATATTTTATATCTCAAGTAAGCCCAAGCTGGATGACAATTATCACTTTGATAAACCATGTACAGAACAAGAGAGACTTTATTATCTACCTTCTGTATAGAAGCACTACAGCTATGTCATTAGAGGTTGTAACAGCAAACACCCGTGTACAATTGACATTGAGAGACACTTCTTGACAAACACTCAACAGCATATTAAAGCTGTTTTTCTAAGATGGGTAAAAGCAAAGGCATTCTTAATTAAAGTGACTTTTGTTAATTATCCTTAACTTTTGTTTAATTATCCTATACCTGCTCTTGTGCTAGATTTCCTGATGAGCGGGAACCTGGAGAGGGGTCATGTTGGATAGCCAAATTACTCAAAAGAATACATATTTCCTATAATTCATGCATGCCATACCTTTGTATAAACTAAAGGATGTTTTAGACTGGGCTAACTCTAGAAGAAAGATATGTTGGGACAACTTTTGCTTCTATTGCAGCAATGTAAAGTACAGGTCAATAAGGAATGGGCTTCTCCCTCCACTATTGAGCCATGGGGTGACACCTCTATCTAAAGCAGTGGTCACCTACCTAAGTAGAATACCTTCTCCCAGTCTATCATTATTATCAGAGTGGAACTTACCTTTCTGTCATGCACAAGAGCATTACAGATTTCTGCTGTTTGAAATACAAATGGGCAGCATTTCTCTGAGAAAGGTTCCCTGTCTGTTGTTGGGAGAAATTAACCCCCACTCTGTCCCATCACTCTCCCTCAAGGACCAGCAAAGCAAGGACTAGCGAGTGCCCTCTAGGATTACTCTGCTCATCTCCCAAATTTGAGATGCATTCAGGGACTTAGAATGCCTAAGTCTAGAAGGATAAGTAAATACTTATGCAGATGGTCTCCAGCTGTCCTTTTTCTTGTGCCCATTAGATAATTCGGCTACAGTTTAACTTCTAGAAAGCCTATTTTAATGGGAAGAAATCAAGAGAGAAAGAAAATCAATCGCTTCCACTGATAATTGTTTTTTTACTCATTAATTGGTATCAAAACTGTGTGTGTGTTTTCATATTGGATTTGTCTGGTTTTAACTTCCAGACATTGGTTTTTGTCTTTCTTTTTTCTTATAGTTCACAAAGTGCCTTAATAACAGAAATTGTCTCTCAAGGACAGTGTGAAGCCACTGCCATTAACTTTTTTTTGCATGAAATCTAGTGATTGAATTCTTTATATCTCCCACAGGAAGGCATTTTCTCTAGCCTTTGAATACTTTTTTTTACCCTTTGTGATTTCTCAGTAATGTTTCTGTGTATGACGAACTCCCATTGCTACTCATTATGCTTGTGTTGGTCTTATCATACCATAAGTAAAAATGACTTCTCCATTGTTACTTGGTAATCCCAGTTACATTTCTTCTTTCAAAAGCATTTAAAAAGGTTTTAAAAGCGTATGCTTTCAAAATTTTTTCAGTACATGTTCAGCATCTCATACTGTATATGTGTAGTTCTGTCTACAGCTGAAAAAAAGTTTCATTTGGTGCAATAATGGTTTATCACGACAGGAATATCGCCCTGTCTTTTCTACTGTCTCTACTACTTTTTATGATGCTACCACTCTGTGTTTGACCTGCACAGTTTATGTAACAATCGTTCAGTTAATTCAGTGAAGTGCTGAATGTGCTTCACCACGATATCGATCCCTGTAGGATAACTTTGGGCTGTGCTCTTTTGCCTCACTTCTAATGAGTATTTCTCAGCATCTGTCAGGTACACCTTTCCTAATCATCTGCTGTGCTCTCACAGTGCTGTGCAGAACTAGCATGTTATTTGGTATGCTGAATGAGAAGCTTTAGTTTTAAAGAATGTGAAGCATTCATAGCAGGCAAAAGAATTTGTTTTGAAGAGTTTGTGTTTTCAGGATTTGCCAGGCTTTCCTCTCCCCCAGCTGACCTAAGTCCCTGAGCCATCCCTTTCTCTCTCTCTTCCACCTTTTAACTGATCCTGGCAGCAAAAGCTCCTGTAGATGTTAGGTCAATGATGCCACCGGCTTGGTAAGAGCTCTCTCACCCCATCAAATACAAGTGCTCTTCCATCCTACTAGTCTGATTTATTTTATACCTAAAGACCTAAAGAAAAGAGCCCCCATTTTACGTTAGTAAGCTTGTACTAATAATGCTTACTTTCTTATGAGACCAGATTAAAGGATGTGGGCTCTGTGCTTTTCTTTCTCTCTGCTTCTAGGCTGTCTGCAATAGACTTCTGTCCTCTTCATCAGCTTCAATGCCTCCTTCTCTTTCTCATTGAACTACTTTCTCCTGACTTAATTTTCTCTTTCCACAGCTCTCTCATCTTCCTTCTTTCAGTGTCTCCGATTAACCTTTTTTGTTTCCTTTAACTTCTTGGTAGGCTAGATGTGAATGCTTCCTCTACCAGGACCTGCAGTGGGTTTTGCTCCCTGTGCCCATATGTTTACTGATCCTCACAATGAGTCCCTCCTGAGTTTCTATCAAGGTAAATAAAAACCCTGCAATGAGTAATGCCCGACTTCCATCAATCTCTACTCATAAATCAAAATTTCCATTTGGTGAGACTGAGGAGATGGGAGAGTGCCTTTCAGGTGGGAGAAATCTGTGATCAGTACAATCAGCAACTATTACCAAGCTTCAAGTGAAGTATTTAAAGAAGTGCATTAATGCTCTTGTTTACTCACGTGAGATTTAGTTTCTTATAGATATCTAGGAAGGTTCCAGTAGAGGAAAGACACAATTTTGCTATCTGTAGCCTGCTTAAGAAGCTGGTTTCTAACACGTCTCCTTCCTTCTTTCTCTTTCTTTCTTTTCTGCTGGTTTTTTCAGCTAAGTCTTTTATTTTTTCATCTTGGAAAAGCTAGAGTGAGAAAATACGGAAGGAGCAGACTGCTTGTGAAGCTCTGGACCAGCAAATGCAAGAACACATGAAAGCGATTTCTGTTCTCCATGGTTTTCTCCCCATTTCCCTCTGAACTTTCCTTTACTTGAGGCTATCAGAGACTTGTCGAACTTGCTAGAGAATTTGATTCTGATCTTGCTCAGACTGAGGTAAACAAGAACTACACTTCATGGTAGTAAATTAGAGGAAGATTGAGGTAACTGACATTAGAATCAGACTTACATTGTATATCCAAACTTCTGATTTTTGTTCAATTAGTTAAAGGAACTTCCTCTGAATTTCTGTAAAACCTGCTTGAGGATCCTCCTCTGAATTTCTGTAATACTGAGGAACTTTGCAGTTGCTTCTGAATCATAGTTTTTGGGGTGATTTTCCTTAGTGTGTCTGTTATATGGTTATTAAGACAACATTTAATTTCATGTGAGTTCTTGTGACATTACTCAAGGATACCATGGTTCGAGTTAACTTTAAGTGAGTTAACGAACATATCATTCAAAGTGTTGCTATAGAAATAAAGGGTTGGTTTCTTCTTTTCTATTCTTTTTTAACCCATGAAGTAAAAGAGACATTTTTGGGAGCAAATAAAGATACTATTGCCAAGCAGGAGCAACACCAGTAGTTTTTGATTATTTGAATCTGCAATGCATTTGAACTGATGTCCAGTTGCATATATTTCACTCATTTGGGTGCACAGACAAAAATTAGATTAAAGCAAATATTGTCTTGTACAGTCCAGCATAATTAAATGCAGTAGTTATATCCACAGATGTTAGGTGATTCATATGGAACTTAGATTTAATATTTGTGCTTCAGATACAGTCCTGAAACCTCAGGCACCTGACACCAAACCCCCGATGTACTTTTCCATATATTTTACCTCCACAAGCTTTACTTTGGTGTATGAGACTTTTTCTCTTCATGTCTAGAAGTCTTCCATTTTGATACTGATACCACTTCTAGCTCTTAAATTTAAGGCAGGCAAATGCTGAATTCAGTTATCATGAACTTCAGTATTTATGATTAGCTTTAATATCTCTAGTTTTTAAAAAGTAAATGCATGCACTGTATAAAAGAAAATAATCTCCATCTGAAGCTCTACCATCATGCTTTAAACAAAAAAAATCTTTGACACTGAATTTGAGGTAGTGTTGGAAATAATGCTTTCCAGACATTTTAAGACAACCAGGTTAGAAGCAGTATTATACCACTAATATAAAATTCTTCAAGTATTCACCAATATTGTAACAAAATCCTCAGTGTATAATGCTTAAAAATAATCTGTATTCAGACTTTTGTCTATATTCAAGATTGAAAAGATCTTGAAATTTGACCTTTTTTTGGGGGGGGGTCAAAACCTGTGGTTGAATTTGATGAATGTAATTGTGTTTCCTTAAATCAAGATAATGTCAGATATCTGAGAGGTATTATATACTAATGAAAGAAATATCTTTCGATTTTTTTTCCACTTCCTCACATTTTATTTTAAAGCTATATATTATAAATTTATGACTAGAGAAAGATTCTCAGTTACTGAGCTGTAATTTACCATTTTATGAATGCATTCTTGTCCTAAATTTCATACTGAACAAGATCAGACTGTCATAATGAGACTACGGCATTAAAAAATGCTTTCTTTCAGAAACTGAAAGTCTCTATCCTTCATGTTCATCTTTCCTTTTAGAAAAATAAACAAAATTTTACACACACTCACTTGGTGTTCAAAGTAATGTCAAATAACTGGAAAATATTTTAATGTCCTTTAATTACAAAGTACTAGCCAGACAGATTGTCCATTCTATGATTGTATAAATTAAATACCTTTTGGAATTTTGAAAGTCTTCTGATGACTGTGAGAAAAGAACTGTGTTACAAAAGGTTGATTTTTCAGAAGTAAATGATAACATATATATATACACAATGTACTTTGCTGTCTTAAGCAGACCATTAGTGAGCAATTATCTAGAAATAAAGTCATCCTCTTTGGCATTGATTTGTAGATAGAACAACCTATCTACCTCATTTGTAACCAATGACATTTTGCCAAATTTCAGGCCATTTATTTTCAACAGACCTTTTCTTAATATGACTAGTATGTTGTTATTTTTAAAGTAATCAACCAGACGTAGTATTATTATTCTTTCAGCTGTATTTTAAATAACTTATGCTGGAAATATTTTAGTACTTTATGTCTTAAGACAGTAACAATCATAGGAAATTCGTTTCTTAATCAATTTTTAGTTCTTTTCTCTACTGATAGCGTAAGCACAATTTTAAAAATAGATATTTTCAAATGTAAAGGAAAGAAAAATGTAATCCTCTGTCCTACACCAAAGAGGAACTGAGACACTATTAACAAACAGGCTCTGGCTTTCCTGGGCTTAGCGACAGCCCAGTCATTTTGTGAGGAACGGCTTGAGATCTATGCAACAGGCCCAGTTTCTGGTGAAAATATCACTAAAATTACCACTTTCCCGTTAAAGACATCAGGTGCAATAAAAAAGTTGTACTGAAATACAAAGGATGTAGAGACCATAGCATTTCTAGGGTCTTAAGCAGTGTGCAGTTCCCATTAATTTCAATTACACGGAGTGATATTTCAGATAAGGCTGTAGAGTAACCTACCATGTGTAAATACGGTTTGGGGAAATACTGAAGATGAATAAATCAATGGCATTTTTTATTGGTTAAGGCCTTTCCCTGAGATGAGAGGTCAGGCAGAATCTCTGCTCCAAGCAATATTTAGCTGTTTGTACTGAGAGGAATAGTTTCAACAGGAGGTAAACATGATACCGAAAAGTGGGAGCAAGTGTGCTCCCTTGGGAAGCAGGTGAAGATTTCTGTACAAGCTACAGTCTGAAATAGATACAAACACACACAGAGAAATGGATAATTATCACATCCAGATATCTCTTATGCAGGTAAACAAGCCCAGAGCAAGTAGAGTTTTGAGGATCTCATCAGTGTGATAAATTTTCTGGTAATTTCAGTCACAAATATATTTTTGTTGTTGAAATTTTTCCATTTTTCTATCTTTATTAGTATTTCCTCATCTCTAAAGTAATTGAAAATATTTTTTTAAAAGTTTTGTACTAATAAAAAACTTCCAACTATGCACACTGTGGTTTCTGATGGAAGATGACATGTTCCTAAAGTAACTCTTCTGTTAATGGGAGGAGGAAAGAGACTTCTCCACAAATTACTATTACCATAAATATATTTTTGTTGGTTGAAAGCTGTGTGGTTGGCTCATCAGTCCCTAGTGCTATTTGACCTTTTCCTTGACACAGAAAGTGTTTTGATGATCCTCATATTTTATTTACTACATGGGGAATTGCTCTACACAAGACCACGACTACCAGTAGCAGTATTGTTTTAACAGGCTCAATATCATTAAAAGATTCGTAGACAATATTGCCATCTGTCCTACAGAAGCTAGACTATGATTCACTGCAAAACCTGAAAAAATGTCAGAGTAATTTTCTGGAGCTTATTTGTTTTTCCCAGAAGGCTTGGAACCTGTTCTATGCAAGTTCTTTACATCAGTTCAAGAATCTGAAAATTTTCCAGTGGTATATTTATCTCCATGACTAACACCTGTCTCACAGCATTTCCTCTTTATCTCTTGTGTCATCTCTAGAAGAAAGGAAACAGTGCGGATTTGTTGTTTTTGTTTTTGTTTTTTTTTACTGTTAGTCTAAAATACCTGTTTACTGTTTCGTGTGCCTACATTATCAGAGCCAAGTCAAAACGTAAGTCAAAACGTCTTTGAACGTAAGATGAAAAAGTTGTGGTACATTATTTTTTTTTTTTTTTTTCATTTGGGAGTTTGTTCTACGATCTTGGAAAATATCCCAAGAAAGGAGTCTTCATAGTTATGAATGTATTGTTTGGATAAATCCAACAACTTTGATGACTGTAGGAATGCCAGAGCCTTAGGCCATCATAAAGTTGCAAATTATCCTTAAAATCTCAGATAATTAAATACCCTGAAAATATTTTTTGTATGTTAATTTATTGATTTCATGTTAATTATGTGATCTGGACAGCAAGTTTGCATTTCTTAGGGAAGATAAAAGGTAAAGAGTTCACCCGTGGTTTTTGCTCTCATTTGAACAGTAGTGTAGGCTCTTGAAGCACATTCAGAACTTTCCCTAATTCTGTTAGTACTGTAGTTAGTTCCAAAATGCTTCTGAGTTCAGCCTGGGCATAATTAGTTCAGTGTTGGTAACCTTTTGGGAAAACAAAAAAGAATATTCACAAATAGAAGTCTAGTTTTCTCTTACTTCTTATCTTTCAAATCTTGCCATCACTAAATTACATATGACTAGCCTCAAGTGAAGAGTTTAATGCAGCATCTAAGTCTAAGCAAGTATAAAAAAGGCAAAAGGGAAAAAGATTACTGTCTATGACTGTCTTGTCTATTGATTCTTGCTTTAATATTCTGCACAAAACTTAATCAAAACTTATGGACAAATATTAACTTTTAATTGATCTTTTTGAGTTTCTACACTCAGTATCAGTTGAGTTTATATGTAGAAACTTTTAGGAAAGTATTTAAACTCTACTTGACTGGAAATGTCAAAATGAAGTGTGTTCTCAGATGATTTAGTTCATTCAATTAACCAGACCTTTTTTAAGATTCAGGTGTGAGGTCTCTCTATGTCCTTGCATGGGCAAATTTTCATTAGGATCAAAGTAACACAGCTTGTGAATGTCTCTGCAAGTCCAGGATAGTTAGGAGGGACTCGGTGCCACTCTAGATTCAGATTTCTCAAGAAATATGCTAAATGATTCATTTCCAAGATACTTCCCAAAATTGTCAGAAAGAAATCAAGTCTAAATGGAAGTGAAGCACCAGGAACTCAAGCGAAACTCTGACAAAAATCTGAGAAAATCAAATTCTAAATCCATTGGGAACCACTCCACTGACTAAAATACATTACTATCTTAGTACTTAAGTCCTCTTTCTTCCTAATGGTAGATTGACCAGGAATTTATGAAGGGTGTCTCAGATTAAAATTATTATAACTGTATAAAGTCTTTGATTCAGCTCTTGCTTCTGTACGGAGCTGTTTCTGTATTTTTCTTGGTTAGATTTTGTTTTCTACAGAGTGGTTTTGCAAAGCCAGAATTAGGTTAGACCCCATTAATGACTGTGTATCTAGAGCAGTTAGCCAATTGGAATGAGTTCAGCATTGGAACACACTGTATTTTACAATTGTTAAGAGCTGGCATGCAAGGAATTATTCTCCATGGAAGTGAGTTTCTCTTGGCAGCTTGCCTAGCTACTCCAGCCCCTCACAGCAGAAAAAAAAAGCATTGCAGCTTGATATTCTTCACAGATGCTTCTTGTGCACACTGAGGGCATGCATACGGTGTGCAGAGTGGTGGCGTGTGGTAGTTTCCTAGCGATGTTTCAGTAAAGGTCTTTCCAAGTATCAAATGGTAGAGCTGCAGTCTTCTCCTCTTGCACACGATGCTTTCTCCAGCTCAAGAAACTGCAATGTTGGCTAGTATGATGCAAACACATTAAGGGCACCAGGAGCATCCACTTAGTTCAGAGAAGGAGCAGATACTAACTTTGTACCATGGCACAGAACACAGTCCTCTGTGTAGACAAGCCCTTGATTGTGATAACAGCTGTGCCGAGGACAGAAAATGTTAATTGTTAGATTCTTTGTGTGCTGGGAAGGGAATGAACAGAGGAGTGGTCTACCAGGCTATGAGGTCTAGAGTTTGAACCATCCAGCTCATAGAGGAGGAGGGTACTGTCTGTCCCTGTCAGCTGTATGCTTTTTGTCATATAGTACCATGATTTCCACAGACGAATGGGAGATCTCTGATGCCAGTTGTTGTATAACAACATCTAAGATTTACGGTTTTGATATTATAGAATGGAATAGAAATAGTTCAATTGGAAGGGACCTGCAACAATCACCTAGTCCAACTGCAAGATTTATGGATATGAATTCCATAAATTCAATTAATTTGAATTTAAATTCAATATGAATTTGAATTCAATATGAATTCCGTAAATTTCATTCCCTGACGGAGGCAGTGGGATGTGTCCAGGCTACGAGGGTCTGCCCTGCCACCCCACAGCTCTTGGCACCTGGGCTGCTCTAAAGGCAGTTTATAGGCCTGTATCCATTACAGGGCTAAACCCATAATCCCCAAATGAGACAGAGCACAAAGACCTCAGAGGTAGGGGTGCTGGTTGACTGCCGCAGGGGAGCTCCTTTCCCCAGACTGCAGCAGTTTGGAGTCTGTTCAAATCCAGGTCTTTCAAGTGGGGTTGTACCTGATAAGTATGGATACTTTCAAGATTAGACAGCAGTTGGAGAGTTGATGGACAGTTTAGGGCTTAAGTAGATTTTAGCCTTTTTCTATCTGTGTTTCTATTTCGGTTTGATTTTCATTTGTTTGTTTTTTAATCTAGCCTTTACAATTTCCAAACAATGGAGAGGAAGGGGAGAAGTTGTCTGAGTCATAATTAGTAAATTAATCTGCTCTTAAGGGTACTGCAGCTATGTCTTTTTTTCATTCTCTCTTTGATGTTCCATTAACTAATTTTTGGAACATAAGACAAGATTTGTTTGCTTTCACATTATGTTATTTAATTTGATTAGTACAGCAGTAAATTATCCTTAAACATTTTCATTGCTGACAGAGGTCTGAGCAAAATCATCCTGGAAACAGTCCAAACACTACTGAAAGTGGGTGAAGTTAGACGTAACACCTTTCCCCTCAGCCAAAATGCTCCAGGATGAATAATTTTATCTAATGTGTAACGTTAAATAGTCTGTTATATTCCCCTTCCCTTTTCAAAAACACACTTAAACCCACCAGTCTACATAATCCATTACTTGGAAAACAACTATCTCTTGTTACCATTTTCATCAACATATATACAAAAAAAAGAGTAGTGTTGTTGATCCTTTGACTATTTTTGTTTGTGGGGATTTATTTTGTTTGGTTTGGTTTTTTTCTGCTCTGATTTTTGTCCAACAAGCACAAATATCTCAGCTGCTTTAGCTTTGGACTTAAATTCTAGGAAGGAAGATTTTTTTTCCAAACTTCAGAAAATGCTTCATATTTCAAAATTTTTCTCAGTCTATGATGGAAGTAAGATGATCTGAAAATGTCTGCAAACCACAAACTTAGAAGTAGAAAGTGGTAATATGATGCCGAATTTTCTTTAGTTAGGACTAGTGCATTAACTGTCTCTTGAATCAGTTCTGCTTGGATTAAATGCAGAAAAGATTTGAATTTGTCTTCTACATTTGTCTCATTTCAAAGAATAATCATTTATATTAAGTAGACCACCATAATTAGTTAAGAATGAGACTAAGGGCTCAATTAATTTATCTGAGGTACATGTCCAAGGCCATCTAAGCTAAGTTAGCATATCCTATGTTAGGCAGGGCTGACAGGTTTTAATACAGGACATGGAAGAGTCTCACGATCTTTCAGAATGCTATCTAAAAGCTGCCTTGATATATGAAAGGAGGGATGGAGGGGATGTCAGTCGTTTTTAGTGGCCTTAATCCCTTAGGACTGAATCGTCGCAGTATCTCTGATGGACTGTTGGATTTTTATGGTGCTTTTCCCCATATGTCTCTGGAATAGAGACAGCTTTCCCAATTATCTGTAGATACATAAAATATTTACTTTCACAAGGGCAAGGATATTCAACTGCTCATCCAGAGCCTAGAATGTGCATTCTGTTTATCTTTGTGTGCTTCACAAATTATGCTTGGGATTTTTTGGAAAGATATTTCTAGTGCTCTGACATTAACCTGTCACACTCCCCAAGCTGAAATAACTATTAACTAATTTGAGGTAAAATGCATATTAAAAGTACTAAACTGACAATAGCTGAATAGACAGATGTGCTACAAGTATTTATAAAAGTCAAAGGTGCTGGAATGAAAATTCTCACTCCTTTATCCATGTGACTTCCTATAGATTTTTATAACATCCGTTTCATTGAGAATTCTTTTGTTATGCATTGCGTCCAATAAAGAACTTCTCCAAAGCTCGCCAGGTCTTAAAAAACCCCCAACCTATAACAATAAAATCTCATTCTTGAAATCCATTCAGTTTTTATTTCTGTCTTATTCAAAAGACAGTTTTACTATTCCTGTTAATTAAAGCAATGTCAGTTCCTTTCCATATAAACACTAATATTTTTTAAGATCAGATGTCATTTCTTGGGTGTGACTCATCAGTCAACAGCCTGTTGTCTCAGAAGAGACCAGTACCCTTTTTGGTAACTCAAGATATGTCTCCCAGTGTAAAGTGTCTTTTCTGCTGAATACTGTATTTTATAGTAACCTGTACTTTAACAAAAAAAATGCTTGCCACATAAGTCTAAATGGATGAGTGGATGTAGCTCATTAATTGATTTTAATTAAAAACAGGCATGACAATAGGTAACCTCTTCAGAAAGACAATGGGTATGATAAGAACTGTTACTGAATGCTTATAATTAAAATCTGAATATTTACTTAATTCACTGCTTGACTGGTATTCTGTCTTTTATCTTTTCCTCATTTATGCCTGATTACCTGTAAACCCTGATTTTATATGTTGTTGATTGGGACTGTTTTTGTGATGATTCCTTTCTATACTGACTTAAAGTGTTGTAGTTAAATTGATTTTGTTCAGAATTTCCAGATGACACTAGGTGCTTGAAAAATACGGCTCCTGTGAAGGATTTAGTTTAAGTCACTAGAGTCAGAGATGAGAACACTGTGAAGAGGTCATCTGGTTAGATTGGCACAGTCATCAGCTTGCTGGTGTCCTGAAGAAATCTCTGTCCTGATCACAGATGACACTGGAAAGCGATGCCCAGAGTCCACTTTCTTGTTTTGTATGATAAAAGAACAGATTTTAGTTTTCAAATATATTGAAAGCAACTGATCCATACTACGGGTCAAAAACCAGTTTGGTTGTTCCTGATAAATTTTAAAATGGTTTGACGATTAACATGAAATAGTGAAATTGACATCTATTTTAAAATCAGTACCCGTATATACCTCTGTGTTTGATGTTCCAATAAAGTATTTCAAGAATTGTTTTGTTTTGTTGGTTTTATTTCCTTAGGCAGAGAGAAACAGCTTGAGATCTTGTGCCTTTCAGTAGAGTCAGGCTCTCTGCTCTGTTTCCTTAGTGAGTAATTTTTTACAGGGAAAATAATCGGATTTCTTTAATCAGTTTAGAAGTGTTCTGCCACTTTGCCTATCTTACCTTAGTGTGAGTGCTAGCTTGATATGCTTGTCTGATTATTTTTCTGTCTGATATTCACTTACTTGGTATTAAATATTGAATATTCTATGATTTTCTTTTCAACTTTAATCTGTGAGAAGACAGCAATATGGAGAGATATAAGGTTGATTATGGCCTAAGGAAGGGGAAATTGTCTTTAGTGAAAGATGCTCTTTCTCTTATTGATGGAAGCACATCTTACTGACGCTATCCAGTTATGAACACATGAGTTAATCAAACATCACATTGCAGCCTCCTGAAAAACAGATGAAAACACTTTGGAAATTGTTCTCTTCCAGATGTAGAGAAACTCTGCCCTAGCCCCATGCACAGATCAGAATAGCCAGCTTCTCACTGTCATGCTCAGTCATCATAGCTCTAGCATGGCTGTGTTTCTTTGGAAGATGCAGGGTCTGCAACACCTGTGGTTGAACATGGTGTTCCCAACTCCTGAAACTTTTTACCTTCCAGCCTTGGAGGATAGGGATTTTTTGTACTCTGATAGGACAATATTAAATTATATATTGTCTAATTTATGTACTGGTGTGATGATTTTGTTTTTCAAAAATATCCATCTTTGTTGAAGCTTTTTAATTATTTTACATAATACATATATTTTTCTAAATTTATATTATTCATTCATACTCTGTTAACTATCATTTTATAAGCTTATAAAATATTGCCATTTAGTTGATGCATACATACACTTTCCATTTTGAAACTCTTCCCTGGCTTTCTTTGTTGGTAGAAGACTAATTCAATATGCAGCCATGAAATACATGGAGCCAGGATTATTCTTTCCACTTGAAAATAAGAAGTTTCAATGCAGTCTCTGGAGCTAGGAGACTGCTTAATTTTCTTCATCACTGCTCTTTATGTTAAACAGATTATGGTTATGATGTGTATCTAAGGGCTAATTAGGTTTTTGTTAGCAACTCCAATGTATCACTTTATCAGCAGCAATGTATGCATTCAACATGTAGAGCGTCTTCTATATGAATCACTTTAGCTTATGCCATTATAATGTTCAACATTACATGCCTAGGTAAATGGAAAGCCTGTGAAAAAAAAAAAAAGTATCTAGATGTTTTTCTTCAACTTTCTTTATGCTTGCAAACTGAAATTTGGAGCTCTCTGTTAGGTTTCACTTGTATCCCTGTGTGTTTGTGTGTGTATAGGACAGTGTACGCATACACAAACACACACATCTACATTCAGATAACTGCTTTTACCACTAATAACTTAGAATCATAGAATGGTTTGGTCTGGAAGGGACATTAAAGATCATCTAGCTCCAAAGCCCCTGTCATGGGCACAGACACCTTACAATACACCAAGTGGCTCAAAGTCCCATCCAGCCTGGCCTTGAATAAGTCTAGGGAGCGGGCTTCCACAACTTCTCTGGGCAACCTGTTTCAGTGTCTCACCAACCTCATAGAAAAGAATTTCTTCCTAATATCTAATCTAAGTCTACGCACTTTCAGTTTGAAACTATTACCCCTTGTCCTGTAACTACACTACCTGATAAATAGTCCCTCTCCAACCTAAAACTGCCAAGCTCACCAGTAAACTGTATCCCTAAGCACCTCATCTACACATCTTTTAAATACCTCCAGGGATGATGACTTAGTCACTTACCTGGATAGCCCATTCCATGCTTAACAACCCTTTCAGTGAAGAAGGTTTTCCTAATAACCAATTTAAAGCTCTCTTAGCACTGAGATCATTTCCTCTTGTCTTAATGCTTCTTACTTGGGAGAAGAGATTGACCCCTACCTTGCTATAACCTCCTTTCAGGTAGTTGTAGAGAGCAATGTGGCCTGCCTGACCCTCCTTTTCTCCAGGCTGAACAATCTGTTACCTCAGCCACTCCTCATAAGACTTGTGCTCTAGACCCTTCACCAGTTTTACAGCCCTCATCTTTGCAACCTTTCTCTAGACTTGCACCAACATATTCACATCCTTATGTTGGTGATCCCAGAGCTGAACACAGTCCTGCAGGTGGAATCTCGCATGAGCAGAGTAGAGGGGGACAATCATCTCCCTCAGCTTACTGGCCACACTTCTTTTGATGCGGCCCAGGATGCCATTGGCTTTCTGGGCTGTGAACACTCATTGCTGGCTCTTAGTTTTTCATCCACCAACACCCACAAGTCCTTCTCTGCTGGGCTGCTCTCAATCCACTCACCACCTAGCCTGTATTTGTAGTTGGGATTGCCCCAACACAACTGAGGACCTTGCACTTTGCTTTGTTGAGCTTTGTGAGGCTTGCACAGGCCCACCTCTTGAGTCTGACAAGGTTCCTCTGGATGGCATCCCTTTCCTACAGCATGTCAACCGCACCACACAGCTTGGTGTTGTTGACAAACTTGCTGAGGGTGACACACACTGTTGGCAACTGTACCAAAATGAGGAAATGCCTTGCTGATGCCTTTTAATGAAAGGGAATTTTTAATTTTATTTTTTTTTCTAAATAAAGGACAAAATCTAGAAAACTATCTGTGTTGGTGGTGGAAGTGTCTGCTTTTGGAGATGTAGAGTATTCCTTATCGTACACCTTCAAAAAATTACTAATTGTCTAGTAAACTGAAAGAAAAGTACTAAATGGCCACTTAAAATATTTGTAACAGCACTCATAAATTTATCAAAGCATTTTATTTTCATAGAATCCTTACAAGGGAGCTAATATTTCCTTGAGGGAAAGAATTTAGCTGGACAATAGCCTTCTTGGCAGACAGTCATGTGACAACTCAGGTTATGGAGAAATCTCTAAAACATCCTGTTGACAATATTGTCCAAAGGTGTGTGCTGTATACTACTAAAAGAATAACATATATAAATCAAGATTGATGTGGAATTGTGTTATAATATTTCACAATAACAAATGAAATATATTGCTAATGGACTAAGAGCCAAAGTAGAATAAAATAAATTTGTATGAAAAGGTAGATGGCTGAATGTAAATTGACTGCATGACATTAAAGATTTAGGCTTAAAAGTCTGGTAATCACATTTTATGGATTTCAATTCTAGTAAATTATTTTGTGACTGTGGCTTTTTCTGCTGCCAGGTTGTAGGTTTCTTAGTGATATTTGAAGATCATAGATAATTACGTAAGACATTGAGATTAGATGGAAATAGATTTGTTTTATCAAACAAAAACAATTATAAAAATCCTTATAAAAAGAAGGAAGAGAAGATACAGGAGTAATAGGAAGAAAAAGAAAGGTTAAAATAATAAATATGTGTTCATTAACTAATAAAATTAGAGTACTGAAAATAAATATAAGCTGGTTTAATAAAATTAAAGAATTTGCAAAAATGAAACAGTTAAGCCTTTCTTCTGAAATCTGTTCAGATATGATTTCCAGGTCAAAAAAAAAAAAAAGAAAAAACAAAAAACAAATAGAAGTATGAGTCAAGGTGCTTACACACATTATTCTGTTTATGGAGAATTTTTGAATATCAATCTGTTATTCTATAATTAAATAGTTCTGTCTTTTTAATGCTCTATTACATTTCATTATTATTTAATTTTGTTACCTCATTTTGACTAAATTATTTTTCCTCCAGTGATCAGTAAAAATATGCCTGCATTATTCATGAATTATTGTTTTTAAAAAACTTTTCTGTTTAACTCTTACTTGCACACGAAAATCCAAAAGCTTTTGTCTGAGCTACAGCAATGAACTTTAAATCTTAGTTTTCTAAAGGTGTGGCCCTACCAGCTCAAATCACATTTGTTAAATGTCTGCAAACTCTAGAATTCCTCCCAAACAATTTGTTAAAGTTTCTTCATCTTGCAGTCTTTTACCTATTATCCTCACACCAGAAAAGATGCCATTCACTAAAAGCTGTGTTTACTTGTAGAGAGCAAAAAATATTGCAGCTTCCTGCTAATACTTGGTTAACTTGGAAGAAAAACATCTTTGAAAGACTCTTCTGGAAATTTAACTTCGTTATGGGTGTTGTTTTTCACTGCCATCACCATTGCTACAATTATACCATATAAAATACTCCTTTTCTACTGGATACACAGAATTATAAGCTCAGAAGATGGCAAGTTCACTGGTAATGCTGAAGGTAATTCACTCTGTGCTGATAGAGTTTCTTGCCATATTGTGTCATTTTTGCAGGTGCTGCCAATAAACTGCTCCTTATCACTGTATGGGGTCTGCGTGGTCAGGAAGGTCTTCCTCCTCACCCCACTCACTCAAATTCTGCCCTTTCTCTCCATGTCAAGCACTATACAAACATTATTTACAGTCCTAGATCCTGAGTATGTACAAAATTGCTAGAAAATACTGTTTATGTGTCAATTGCCAGACAAAAAAGCCCACAGAAGGAATTGTTTGAACTGTAAAGCAAGAGATGTGTGAAGCCTATGTGCTGAGCACCTAGCTTCATGTCACAGAAGTTTCGGGCATCTCTAATCCATTATAACAGTGTAAGCAAATTGGTAACACTAGTATCACATGCAAATAACTTACTTTGAATATCCATCACTGAAGTTGCTGAAATAGACAAAATTTCCAAGTGTCTTGGTTTTGTAATTTGCAAGTTGTCATGTATTGTTTTCATCTGAATGCAAGAAAGAGAAGACCGTAACAAATGCAAGTATTTATTAAAAGTAGCCCTACTTGAAATCAATGCCTCAAGGGACATCTGCCAGGAGAAGAGGGGAGATGAAACCTGGAGACTGCTCTTGTAGTTTTTCCACTGTTACTTTAGGCCTAAGATTAGTATTATGTTACATTTAATGTATTTCAGAGCTGTGTGGTTAGGAAGCTCTTCCTTACATCCACGTTATCCATAAAACCTTGTTACATCCTGATGATTCCTTTTAACACCTCTTTAGTGATATAAGTCTTCTCTGGTCTTCTCTGAAAGTGTTACTTTTTTCCTTCTGGATGATAGTTACAGATGCTCATACTCCATACTTTAATGAGAGTGTTAAATAACCTGTCACCTTTTCCTGCTGTTTTTCAACGATATAGTGTTTTTTAGTCTGTGCTGCTATAGGTTAAAAGCTGAGAATCACTGGCACTAGATTATCTAATAGCTGTTTCATCCAGCTGATAAATGTGTTGCTGAATCAACTTACTACAACAGAATCAAATAAACAAACACTCTGACAAAACCCTCAGCTACAGTAACAACCTTACAATGGGAACTTAATGCAGCTTAATTACCTTCTATATTATAATTGTGGGGCCAGACTGGGCCACATCCATTACTCATTTAGAAATTTTTCAACGGAAGGATAGAAAGGCAAATACTACCACCCTGAGTTGCTCTGATTTAGAAGAAGGATCCAGAACAGAAGTACTCAATAACGTGAGTGAAAACACTCTACACTCATGTTAACCCTGTCATTTTATTAATAGTTATATATGCTTGCATTAACACAAATCATCAAAGAACAGAAATCCATTTTTACAGATTTTATCCAAACAAACATTTTCCTTCAAAGACTGAAAGATAATGTAAGCCTTCATCTGAAATATAAGTGATAAATCCAGACAGCCGTGTTCTGAAGCATGCATCTTCATGTGAGAGAACTATGGAAATCTTTCAAAAAGGTCAAAACAAAATTCTTTATCTTTTAGTAAATAATGTGGGAATTTCTGTTCTATGGGAAATTTTAAAATGCCAGTTTACTTCAAACGGTCAAATTTCTAGTTTCAGCACAATGCTCCACAAATAAAAAAATTTCAGTTTTTACAGGAGTCCTTAGCTTTATCTAAAATACTAGCATGGAAACTAGTGGAAGAAAACAAAATTCTCTAATGTTTTCTTGGAAATAACGTTTTGCATCCTCATTCTGGCTATTAACTTGCAGCATAGCATTGTATGAACCTGTAGTAATACAGAGTTCCTGTTAAAAAAATATTTACAATCTAGAACAAGAAGTATGTTTCAGTATTGAGTATGATGTCCTGACAGGGATCTGGTAAAATTCTTCTGGTTATGAACAGATTGTTGGGCTTTATTCTGTAATCCACTCTTTATAGGAAGTACACTAGATATTTTCTGCAGAATAAAGGCACTGCTAGTAAATGTGAAGCACGAGGCTATCACGTGCACTTACAGCTTGACTTGCAAGGGAATGGTAAACAAAAGCTGACATTATGTGGCCACTGCAAAAATGGCTTTTTCAGATAATCAGAGTCGCCATAGAATATCTACTTCTCAATTACTTAGAATATTTTAGGAGAGGAATATATAGGAAGATGGTAGCAGCTGAATCCTTTGCAGGATTTTTATTCATCACCCATAATTTGCACTTTGCTTCCATACTATAATTTTTCCTTCATTATAAAAGCACATGCCTCCCTTCTCCCATGAAAGGTCCTTGTGTCTCTTCACAAAGTTTCCCTATCTGGGTCCTCTTGAGTTTCTTTTTCACTGCTCTCTCTCGATGCTCTGTCCAAAGCTTTTCCCTCACCTCACATTTCTTCCTTTTCCATCAAGAAAGCAAAGAGGATGATTTATTTTCCCCACCTCTAATGTTTGTTTAGGTGTTTTGTTAGAAAAAGAGTATTCCTTTCCATGTGATAATTTCAGTTGTAACAACTTCACGCTGTTCATGAAAATTCCTAAGTTTTGCATGTATTCCTCGAAGCTTCCATAACCTCAGATTACTTCAGCATAGATGTTTGTCACTTCAAAACTAAGCTCATGCTTAGACATATTTCCAGCTCAGGGCCTTAGTTAAGATACAGCAGAAAATAAATGGAGCAAGAGTAAGGAATTTTAATCATTTATTGATTGTATAAAACTTAAGCTATTTTTCATTTGCTTCTGTGTGCCTAAAGCTTGTGTTTAATAGAGAAAGATATTGCTGACAGAGAAATCATTCACTGTTACCAAACAGTACTTAGAACTTCTTTAAGATTTACTTGTTGGGAAACAATTTTCCATGAAATATTTTTAATATGAGTGCTTTTTCAAGACTTATTATTTTGGATTTTTTTTGTGTTTTGTTTTTTGTGTTTTTTTTACTAAAACTCATTTTTTTAAAAATACATTTAATTAACTTTCATTTCATAAGCATAAAAACATATTATACTTTGGCTTCCAACAAATAATATTATCTAAATATAATTAGAAAATGTTGGTATTCCAAAGTCACTGTTTCCATGATTTACTTGAAGACTGAACATCTTTTAAACTCAGCACAGTAGTGTATTTTGTATAGTGTCATTATCCACATTAAGTTCAGATATTTAACATAAAAATAAAATCTCAGTTGCTCTCTGTAGGCACCTCTGAAATGCAGAGTTTTCTTCATGTTACCAGGGAAACAGATCTTTGCAAAGATGTAAGGCCACTTTGATGTCACTGTAAACCACTAAAGTGGAAATCTTTAACGTTTGTCAACCTCCTGAGAGTAAACGGTTTGCTCTAATCAAAATGAATATAAAATTATTCTGAGCATGTAGAAATGCAGTATTCCTGTAACAAGCATGCTCACTGGTAAGCATTCACTGAAGCAAGCATGCTCACTGATAACTGCACATCTTTTTCTCACAATGATTCAATAAACATGATTCGACTTTATTGAAAGATATCTAAACCTACATATTCCATATTTCTGAGCTTTTTTTTTCCCTGAAAATTTAAAAGGACACATGTAGAACAAGTTAAAAACAGTATATTATGCAGTCCAGCTGCATATTGTGAATTGCTTAATGGGATTAAATATGTTTACTTTTGAAATCCCCTAAGAGCAAAATGGTTGGAACATATTGGAGAGAAAAAAAATCCCAACCAATAATTATTGCTGTTCAGGGCTACTTTGCAAATCTAGAGCTAAGTCCCTTTGTATGAAATGGTCTCACCGGCATTTGTGCTTAGAGAATGAAATGATTAAGTAAATCGCCAAAATAGCAGGAAAGGTCTACAGGGGTAAAAAAAGAGTATCTTATTTGAAATATAAATCAAGGTTGCTGTGAATATGGAAGGTCTCTCTCTCTCTCTCTCTCTCTAATAATAAAATCCTAGATAAAGACAGCTAGTTGTTTAATGCTTCTAAAAATAATTCTCTGGCTAGAGTGGCTAGGAGGGGGTACCAATACAGAGCAACATTTTATCATTGGAAATGTGGACTGTAGAAATGAAGGGAAATATCTGAAAAATTAACATCACTCTCTGACCCAGAATCTTTTTGTTTGACTGTGCTGCTCTCAATGGAAACAACTGGATTCATGAGGAGAGCGAAGAGAGCAACAGAGTTGAACAGTACTTTCAGCGAAATGGGAAGAAAGGAAAATTGAAAGTAGGAAAACGGAAGCATGTTGCAAGGAACAACAGTGGAGCCAATGAAAGCAGATGAGGCTTTAGAAAATATAACCTGAAACTGTTGGCTATAGAAAGCTGGGAGACAGGGGTTTTATCCACAGATGAAACACAAATGAAAACCAAGCAGTATTAGAGGTGAAGTAGATAAAGATACCAAGAACTGATGGTAATGGAATGCCCTTGCTTACCAGGATGATATGACTGATCGGATGTGGTTGGTTTCGTCTACTGTAACTTACTCCTTTCACTTTCCAGCCTCCTTGTTTGTTTTGTTGAACGTTATGTAAAGATAGGGCAGTTAGATACCTGTCCCTTTGTTAAGTACATTATGCTAAATCAACATCTGAATACCCAAGTATGTTTGTGCAGTCCATACTATAACTAGGGGACTGTATGCTTTTGATTAAGTTTATATCCCTTTAATACCATCAGCATTGTTAGGGTACCTGTGTGTATTATTATCATGGTCTGACCTTACAGACACGTTAGTACTAGTATCAATACTGCTTAACTTCCTTAACTTTTTATGAGAGCACTTAGTATTAAAAATTATTATTACCTCATTGACACATACTTCAAAAGCACTGCAACGTTAATCATATGCCCTTTATGTTAAAGATAAATCATTATATATATATATATGCTTCCTTTATACTTTTATATCTAGGTAGCCTCCTGAGAAGTCCAAGTAAATGACGTGATACTTTCTGACTGATTTAATTTTGTCAGTTGGAATAGCCATTATTGTCTAGAGCTATAATATAAGCAACAAGGCAATGCCTACACAACAGGGCTATAAATTTCATTTAAACCATATGCAATTGTACATGTACGAAGTATTTCTGTGAGACAAAGGAAAATATAGCTGTCACTCTACTTGAAGCTACTAAAATAACATTTTAAATGTTGTGTATATGATGAGTTCAAGAAGCCTACGTTAAAATATGTTGGAAGATCTCAGTTTGGTTAACACATATCAAACAGTGCTCCAAAGACATGTATTTATTGTCTGTAGAAAAACTGGGAGCGAGAGAGAAATGACAAAGAAAGAGAATAAAGATGTATTCTCTAGGGCAATGACGACATAAAAAACAGGAAGGAACTGTTGGTTTAAAAAAATCTTAGGCTCTAAATGAAAAGACTATTCCAAATATCAAAGAAAAAATGTCCTAGGATAGCCTTCCTACGGGCATAATAGGAGCAAATAGCTGATGGTTTTTACAGTGTATCTTGGTAACTTTCTTAACTGGATTGTCTACAATTGCAAGGAATGCTCTTTCATCTGTGAAATCACTTTCAGCCCTTTACTCCTATTTATTATAAGAATCTGACTGGAAGGCATGCCAGGAAGTTGATGATCAATAACAGTCATACAAGAAATGCAGGCTTTATAAATGCACTCACACAAATCTGCATCTGCTGCCTGAAAATCAGATATACATACGCTGAACTGTATACATAAAAATATAAATTCTATCTTGTAAATGCACATAAACACCATCAGATTAATATGTTCTGAATTCTAAACATAAATATTAGCTGGGGCTTATCCCAGTTTTAGCTACACCCCAATTTTAGCTTACCCGAGTTTTTGGTTTCAGGTGTCTAGTCGAAGTCTTGGCTCCTTCTGTGCCCAGCGCAGGCAGCCCTGGCAGCATAGTCATCCCACCTGCCGTATACGGCTATTTTAGGGTGAGGTGAATTCTTTTCTCTTTATCCCAACCACAGCCTTAGCTGACTGGCTTAAATTAAATATAATTTTTATTGGTGTCATAAATCAGTAATTTGGAAAAATCCCACACAACATTTAGTGGCAGTAGTTTATTTTTAGTAAATATTTCTTGGCTAGGTGTTAATATTCATAGTGAGGCTCAGCAAATTACAGTCAAGAAAGCTCTGGATTGAATTAAAGGTTTCAGTTCTGTGGGATAGTAAAGGGACTAACTTAAAACTTCATACTACTTGGTGCAGGCAGTATGTTGCAGCATCTAAAGATCAGCTGAAAACTTTTGGCTAGTAAAGATGCAGTCCAGAATAAATCCTTAAATAGCTTCCAACAAGTCAGCAGGCAGCTGACCACCTACTCTAATGAGCAGAGTCTCTTGTAATGTGAAGCGTATCGCATGCATCTGTGCTAATGAGGAGTGGGTGGAAGAACTTTCTCCTAGAGGAATGAGAACTGGATATGAGTTGCATATCCAAAGTTCACATTTCCCTCTAATTCTGGGGGAAGGAGGGCACAGTCCTAGAATCAAGTCTAATAGCTCTGCTTCTATTCTGACAATAAAAATTATTCTGCCAGCCAGAGATGATACGTGTGCACCAGACTATTATACGAGGTAGTTCATAATAATGTGTAAAGGCACTTCTCCCCTTGGCTGACTAATACAGTCAGCGTATTCTACAGGAGAAGTACTGGTGATAATAAAGGGAAGACAACACTTGGTATGGCTTGTTTGCAGTGAAATTCCAGTAATGTGTCTGTCATCAGCCCCTACTGTTTGCTAAACAAATATTGCAGACAGCATTCAGATTGCACAGAGGGTAGGTAATGATGGTGAAAGGTGCATCAGTCAGACCTTTTTGAAGCTGTTCTCTAAAATCAAATTAGAAGAAACAAAATATTCTGATATTATGTATATTCCTATGTTCTGATATTATATATATTCCTATGTACATATATATAGCCATGAAGTGAATGTATCTAGGTACACTACCTCTAAAAATTAGCCTCATCTTATGTTCCTCAGTGTTTTCTGGGGTTTGATCTTGCTTTGCACTGTAATGCTGTCCTTTTTGGGCAGAGAGTCTGGGGCACAATCTGTCCCTTGTTTTAGCTACTCTGTGCTAGTTTGCAAATAAAATTTTGCATGTTAGGGGCAGATTCTTTCAACACAGGAAAATCTCTTACCAGCATAAGTCTGCCACTATCATCTGTTTTCCCCCCGTCTTGTTTGTTTCTCCTATTATAAATTGTTTGGATAGGGGAAGTTCAAACATCTTGGAGTTCCTAAGATCCCTTTTTGACATCAGGTCTCTCAGCAGCTACCGCTGCCAACATCATGGCAGCCACTCTTTATAGCAGCCTCTCTGAAGCTCACACTGGTGTTTTCAACCTCGAATTTGTGGACACTACACAAGAAGGCTGTCAGCCTTTTGGAGGTACTCTCTTCCTTGTACTCACCACTTTGTGACTTCTAATGTGCAAGTTATAGATCCTCTTTTCCCATTCCCAGAGAGGAAATGCTTTCCACTGTAATGAAGAAAATTAGATTTAAGATCTTTGCTTACTAAATTCACATTGTAAGCTGTTCTATACAAGATTACAGAGCAGAGGTGAAAATACAAAGTAATGCTTGCTGAAGAGGAACATCCTGTTGCAAGTGCTAAAATAAAAACTATCCAAACTTACTTCATTTTAGAGCGACAAACTGTAATTTAAAAGTGAGTGGATCATCTTCTGTTAGTTGTAATTCAGTCTCAGCTCTCCCACACCTGCAAAAGCAATGACATTCCAGAAATCACTACTTTACCTTAATGCTAAATGCAGTAATATTTCTTAATACATAATGCTTAAATCCATGCATTTTAACTTCAGAAGACAACAGCAGGTGCTGAGGGACTTGCAGATTTAATGGTTCCATTATTCTTTAGCTAGTTATGCACTTTGTTTCTAGTGCTGTTGGGGTATGAAATACTTTAAAAAAAAAACTGTTCCACAATACAGACTTTTTAGCTGGAAATACACAGAGAGGAGAAGCTCTGTAACATACCAGCAGGGTACCATGCCAGCATTTTTGATTCTCTAGAAAGGAAAAGGAGGAGAGGAGAGGAGAGGAGAGGAGAGGAGAGGAGAGGAGAGGAGAGGAGAGGGAAGAAAAAGGATAGAAGTTCCTCACTCCCCAGTCCAAAATAAAAGGGAGAGGAGAGGAGAGGAGAGGAGAGGAGAGGAGAGGAGAGGAAAAAAATGAGAATGGGAAAATTCTGCTGGAAGTATAATATAATATACACTATATTCGCTGAAAGACTAGTGTAAAGAATGTCATGCAGAATGAATCAGATGATACTAAGGAATAGAGTAACAGAAAGTGAATAAAATTTAATGAAGCTGTAGAAGTACCTGTAAATTCAAATAAACTAATAATGAAAAGGTAATGGCTTTTGCATGAAGGATTCTTGTTCCAACAAGCATTTCTGATACAAACCTCACCACACGGAGAGCTCTTCACATGTCATTAGCATAAAGGAGGAAATTTAATGTGATTAGTGACAAAGGATAATTTGAAGCTACTGATACAATGCAGACTAGAAAAGGAGAAATGTAAACATAGTGACCCAGTGAAATACTTCTAGTGCAAAGACAGAAGTATATATTATATATAAATTGATATAAACTGACTAGGAATACAGATAAAGTAGAAACACCCAGATAGATGGGTTTATCATCTTCTTATGGGAGCTGTAGAAAACAATAAGAATGAAAAAAGCGCAAACAAACAGGAAGACTGGCTTTAAGTTTAAACTGTAAATTAATGAATTTATAGACTGTGTCTATTTCTGCTATAATATATGAAACAACAGATTTCTACAACTAAAAATATTGCCTCTATTCAGCCAGAAGTCTCCTTTCAAAAAACATGTGAGAAATACTGGGCAGGTGATGGTACAAGATGACAATATCATTACATTGGTAAAATTACTGTCTACAGCTCTTTTCTCAGTAAATCCTGCTCATGTACCAAGTTACAGTTTGGTAGGGAGAAACTGGCTGAAAAATTAAATCTGCACAGCATAAAAATCATGGTGAGAGGTCAGGGGAAAATTCACTTTAATAATGGAAGAATGTATTCTTTACATCGCTCATCGTTTTTCAACACATTATTAGTCTCGGTTCTTAGTATGTTCTTAAGGGTTCCCTTCTCAGAGTTTTTTTATACACCTACAGAGAAAATGGGTGCTAAAAAAGACTAGCAATAAAGTCTATGACTAGCCAGTCACCTTTCATATGACAACACCGAGGTCGTGGGTTTGATTCCCGCTCGGTCCCCATGTGTTGCCTGGTCTAGTCGAGAGGTGGCGTCCCTGCCGATAACAGGGAGGTTGGACTAGATGATCTCTAAGGTCCCTTCCAGCCTAGGCCATTCTATGATTCATTATTTTGATGCTTTCTGAAGTTGTACTCTTGGTTTACTTCCTAAGTGAACTGGCTGTTCTGAGCTGACCCATCCTACTGGTGAGGTTACTGTGTTAGGTCTCTGCTGATATGAAAGGCATCTGATCAATAATTTGCATCCTTGTAAGTAAATGTTTGATTTGTGGTTTTGTCGCTTTTGTCTCACACACTCAGAATGTCTGGTTTTCTGGTTTAAATGATGACAATGAAAGAAAGCACAAATAAGTGAAATGCAGATTCATCAGCATAGTCATGGTAGAAGGTGAATTAAACTAAAGACTCTGTGCAAGTGTATTTTCTAGGCATTTGTCATGGTAGGCAGTGTGGTAGCAGTTTGTTTCCTCTCAAAGTTCATCAATTCTCATGTTTCTAGGGAGAAGACAAGTGAGTTGTGACTGACTCACAGATCTTAAGAGAGGCCTAAAGGTACAAACTGTAATTCCTTTTCAGGTTTAGACATTGTCTTACTGCTTTGAAATGGTTACTGCTGCTGCCTAACAGATTTTAAACAAATTTGCTGACTCTGTCTAAGTCTGTTGCTGTTTCTGAAGCTCATTGTTTCCATGTCCATGTCAAACTGTTATCTGTTATTAGAGTAATAGGAGGAAATGGAAAACAATAGTTGCAAGTTTTGGAAGCTGTCACGTTCATATAATCATTAATTTTGATTTATTTATTTTTATTCTGTAAGCATCGCGGTAGAGAGTAGCAAGGAGAAGTTAGAAAAATGTCAGATCTTATCAAAAAAAGAGAAGGTTATTAAAAAGGAAGGAGATGAAAACAGTAATTTGAATGCCAGCATCAGTGACAAGCTTGTTAACCTGCACAGTCCATGACAATAAGAACAGTGGGAATGGGGGTAGCAGTGGAAGTAGAAGAACCTCAGTCAATTTTTGCAGAAAAAATACAGAAGATAAATGTTCACATCTGCAAGTTACAGAGGAGCGCTTCTGTTCTCTGTCTTCAAATGTGACCACAATTCATGTACACCTTTGCATTAAGCACTTCAGACAGCAGTTTTTAGCAGTAGTCTGATAGAGCTTCTTTGGAGAGGTCTTGCATTTTTTCTTTTTTCTATTTTTTTAGGTCTGAGTTAAAATAGCTAAAAATATTCAAGCTAGCCAGTATAAAAGTAGCTTCAGGTATGGCTACTGAACTGCTGTCACAGAACCCATTTTCTTTACTAGAAAGATTTGAATTAATAACATTCTCAATGAAATTTCCTTTTAAACTTGAAAAGAGCCAGATAAACACTGAATATTACCTATAAACAAAGTAGTGCACCAATGGGAGAAAGAAGCTAAATACCTTCCTCCATCTCACTATCAGAGGAAAGTTAGAGGTGTGACGTTTTTTACCGTCTGCCTTTTCAAAGAGGTGTAATTGAACTGAAGAATCATTTTCAAAGTCTCTGTGAACTGTAAAGTTAAAATGGTAAGAACTATTTAACATTTGATATAAAGGTCAAGCATTTTAAAAAGGTAAAATGTGCCCATATGATGAATCAGTAGGAATGTGACAAGGAAGATTGTTGGATTTGATTGTCGATTACAAAGAAATTAAAATTCCCACAGCTAATACTGTCCCCAGCATAATTGCCTCACTAAGAGCCTTTTCATTAATTTCAATGGACATTGGATTCATCCTTCTACTCTTTAGGCTAAGCAGTCATATTAGTTAATCTTTAAAAAAGTGATTTATTCTAAATGTAGCCTGCAGAGTGTCACCAATGGAGCATTCATTTGGTCTCAAAGTAGCATGTCTTTTCAGACAGAAAATACAGAATCCACAGTCAGTAGCAGCAATAGACTCATGCTTGCATTATTGCTACTCACTTCTAAAGATGTCAGCTTTTAATTGGCTAGAATATGCTACTGAAATGGGCAGCCAGACTCCCTGGTTGTAAGTTAAGATAACATCTGTCTTTTCAACTTGCTTTGGCAAAGGAAGCATGCACAATTTTTTGTTATTCCAGAAGCCCTTGAAGCATGAAGAACATGAAGTTCCAATGACCTGGAACTTCCTCCTTCCACTGATGCTGTGAAAAGTTGTTTTCTTTCTTTTTTTCTTTATTTTTCTCTCTCTCCACCACCTCCTCCTCTTCCCCGCCCCTGCCCTGTCTTTGGCAATTTTGGTGAAGCTTTTAAAGCTATTTTGAGACAATCTTTTCTTAGTTGTTTTACTGGCTAGAAATCCTTCCTGCTTAACTTATATAAGTTCCTAAGACTAATGCTTTAATAAAATTGAAAATATTCTTTACTCTCCACATAATGCTGGTGTGTATGTGTGATATACTGAAATTAGCATTCAAGCAAGCTCTCCGTATATTTCTTTTGTGTGAGACTTAGAAACACACAGTACTAGCTGACTTTTAATGTTTAAAGCTAACTAGCTAGAAATTTCCTTCCCTAAGTGAAGAAGGGTATCTAACACCAAAGCAGAATGAACACAGTTCTTCAGCCAATAATTTAATTTTTGTGAGCTTTTTTAACATAAGATAAACTGAAAGGTTTAACAGAGCCAAGGAGAAGGAGGTAAGATGGTCAGATATGCAATAAATTCAACGAAAGGCAATTGTAACAAAGCATTAAAAAGAGCAACTAGTCCACTGAGGCAGAGGCAACGCCTCCCAAACTGGTGGAAGTCTTGAATGCTTCCAAAAGATATTTTGGGATCTGCTTAAGCTGCTTGTAGTCCTCCCAGGTGCAATGTTTGGCTGGTCTTGACTTTGACTACATGTATTTGTCAAGGAGCAGTTGCCCCTCTAAAACCTGGAGGACAAGAGTAAATTCCTGAGTGGACAGGGATAGTAAACAGGTCTTTTTTTTTGGTCTGTTTTTGCCTCTCCTCCACCTTTCTTCCAGCCTATTTTAGATTGGGTAGCTAGACCTCATGAAGACATTTTCTACACATCGCTTTTTGCTAAAAGACTGAAGGTGCGAACACCATGTATTTCCAGCTGAGAATGAGTTGAAGTATTTCAGGTGCTGCAATACCTTTGAAATGTAGACCTCCAGAAGTAACTAAGGACAACATTCTTTATGGTATAATGTTATTACATGTGACACTTCTGTGACAGAGCTCTTTTATGCACTTTTAGCCTATGGCAATATGTTATAGAGAGAAGAATTCACTGACATATCCAGGAAAGAAAGCCGATGCATAAAAAATTGAAACGACAAGGTTGACAAGGTTATTTCTTGGCTTTTATTGCATTATGATAATAACTAAGAAACTGTTATGCTGCCTGCAAAAACTTCTTTGGATAAACGAAGCGTTTTTTCTCTCATTTTCTCCTTAGTACACTTCAATATTAGCTGTTGAATTCTAACTCCAGTAGAATAAAATGAAATATTTTGTAGTTTGATGACTGAATACCTCCTCTCTGCAGTTGCAATATTTCGGGTCCTCTGTTGATGTTGGTGTACTTTTTTGGGTTTTTTTGGTTTGTAGATTGTTTGTTTATGTTACCATCCTGCCTTCTGAATAATAGAAGGAGTAGTACCACATCACCTTCCTGGGCTATTTTTCTAGCAAGAAAAGTTCTTTCCTTTTTTATGTATCTGCATGTTTTTCCCCCACCAAGCACACTGCAGTCACCTTCCCACTTCAGTGAGCTCTGTCAGTCTTTCCTAGAAAAACATGTAACTGCAAATTGAAGTGTCCATGATCAGATCCTTCCCTAGCTGAGTTTGATAAATTGAAAGGGTTCACGAACTCTGAAGACGTAAGCTATTGTTCTAGTCAGATTTTTTTTTAATTATTATTCTCAGTAGGAATTTCCTTTTTTGATTTTAAATATTAACCACTCAATTTCATGGGCCATTTAAAATAACCTCGTCTAAAATACTGGTAAAAATTTAAAGTAAAAATTAAAGAAATAAAAATTAAATCTCTGAAGAGTATCACATGCACAGAGCTATAGTGACTTCTTCCTTGTTCTTAACAATATGGAAAATATATTCCATGCAATACAATAGAGAACTATCTAGCTCATAACTAGCTTTCAAAACACTAACACATATACCATATCTGTCTTGTGCCTATACCATTTTGTAAATAATTGTGTTTAATGTTGCTTTTGCTTCTTTAATCTCATAAAATCCACCACAGAGGTAAGTATCAACAAACACTGAAAATACTTCTTTTCTAGTGATGGCAGTAAGGCTGTATCAATAGGAATTTTTTACCCCACTAATGATGCATCAAGGTAAATCGAATTTACTTATGTCAGATTTTGCAGTTGAGAGGTACGATCAATAATGTCTCAAAGCATCAGGAAAGAGCTGTACAATACAACCACACACACACACACAAACACACACAAAAAGAACTCCAACTGGAATGATTATTTTAAATAGAACTATGAAAAAAGTCTTCTCCATTGTTAGAAAAATCTATACCTATTTCCAAAGTCTCTTTTCCACTGTTCTATTTCTGTTATAGATACACAGATAGCACAGTGCATCTCTATTAAAAAATCTGATAGCTTAAAATATTTCATACTCACTTTCCACACTCAGTATATGGTATTAATCTTACCTCAACTTACATTTCATGCAGTAAAAGAAACTTTTTTAAATGTAGGTTCATTTTTTGATCTAAATATGTGGAGTTGGGTTTATGTTTTAAAACAGCCACTCCAAGTATAAAAGGTAACAGTGCTGAAGACATCTGGAAATTTCTCTATGGTTGTACATGTAGACATACTCTGAAGGTAGAAGGAAGTATCCTGGCCGTTGAACCTGACCAGGGAAATTATGCAGCCTGGGTGACCTCTCTCAGAAACTTTGCACTGAGCCCATAACCTTTTCTGGAGGGTCGACTCTTCCCTGGTGAGGGAAGAGAGGGCACTAAGGGAAGTGGAAGAGGAGAGAGGTTGGAGCAGTATGTGGAAGCCATTAGGGTTATCGCTCTTCTTTGACTTGTAGAAACACCCAGGGCTCTACAGCACAAGTCATAATTGGAGCTCATGGGGTGTTTGCGTGATTACTGTCTGCTTATGTTGTGTGTTTGTATAGCACAGCCCTTGAGATTGGATACTAGAGTTCAAAGAGTAGATGCAGTGACAGAAAGGTAAAGATAGTTTAGATAAGTCTCAGCCCAGAATCAAAACTGTAGCTTAATGATTCAACTATATCTCTTAATGTCATTTTCATTAATACTTTCTATTCAGAAGATGGATTTATATGTAAATACTCTAGCACTTTCCAACAACTAATAGTATATTTCCAGTATTATCAAACAGGAAATCTTATTCCAAATTCTTTCTGGATCAAATTCTTAGGGTGCAATCTGAATTGTTCCTTTAAAATTAATGAATTGTTGCTAACTGAAGAACTATCCTTCTGTCTTATTAAGATCATACTTCAATCACCTTACATTATTTTTTATTGAAATTGCCCAGTCCTGAACAATGTTAAAAAAAAAAGCTTATTGTCAAAAATCTTTCATATGTTTGAGCTTTCCAGATTCTTTGCCTAGTTTGAATGGCTTCTGCAATCCAGGAATGGAAGGACTTGTGATTTTGCTTAACATAACAATAATCATAATAATAAAAAGAGTTCCATATGGCTCTTCTATGCAATAATGAATGGTTTGAAATGAACAGAGACCTGAGTGCTAAAGGGCAGCTGTCAGGCCTGAGACAGAAGGCTGGGAGAAATTAAGAATACAATAAACAGATTTATTTAGAAATTGCAGTCCAGAGTCTACAAAGCTCTTTTTATGTAGTGCTGTATCTCAGAAATTTCTAGTGGATAGCAATGGTGAATGCGACTTCGATTAAGAAATTGGAGCAAACATACTTACTCTTAAAGTAGTGCAGAGAAAGATCAGTATAATAAAAAAACCTCATTTCACAGGCAATTCAAGTAGCATATACACAACAAATCCTCTCTTGAGATCTGGTGAGTGTTAGGATCTCCAAGCTTGAAGAAAAAAAATATTGCCAAATATATTACTCTTTATGGAAGATTTTATGAGAAATAGCTTACAGGTACTGTCTCAACCCTCTGCCTGAGTAGAGTACATGTAGCAGCTTCCAGTAACAAAATCTTCCTAGTGTTGCCAGTGTGAAGTACCTGCGTGAGGAGTGTGCAACATCATCACATTGAAGAGAGGTCAAATATGATGGTGAGGAGAACTTACACAAATTTAGGTGGAGGATAAGATGGGGCTACTTTCCAATACGTTGCAGTATTTGTTAGGGCAGACTTTATTGTGGGGCTTCACTACCCATTAAGTGTATAAAGGAAGAACAGCACAGGAATTATGATTAGACTGACAGCCTCTTAATTTATCAAGGTATTATTTTCTCTTATTACTATTTTCATGTAATGAAGCCTTTGTTGGAGTGGGAGTCAGGCAGATGATCCATTTGATAGTAACTGATGCATCAGTAACTAGTGCAGAACTCAAGGAGTCGTGTGAAAGTATAGTAGCTGAACTTTTAAAAGAAGTCATTCCTCCTTTCTTCTTTTGCCACTGACTCTGTACAAAGAGCAGGGTAATTCTATCAAGTTCAAATCTTAACTCTTTTCTTCACTGGAATCCAGTGAACAATTTCAGTTTTATTTTCAATGGACATTAATGCACATCATCTGGGAAGATACCACCTCATGTAGCATAGCACTTGGGCATAATTGGCAGCCACCTGTTCAACAGAGCACTCTTCATCTGGAGACTATATTCTGTGGGTTGGTTTGTGTGGCTTTTTTTTCCATTCCTAGAAAAAAGCTAGAACTACAGGAATGCAGTTTGAAGTAAAAGCAGTTACTTTGATTTGTGGTAGCGTTTCCATTTTTGCCAGATCTCTTATTTTCAAACGTACAGATCTATAACCTTAAAAACAAGACAAACCAAAAGACCCGTAGCAACATTTTATAAAAATTACAATTTATCTGAAAATAACTGCTATATGCTTATATATGTTGACAATCTCTTAAGTAATTTTATATATGTTGACAATCTCTTAAGTAATTTTCATACCTTTAAAATTGTGACTGGCAAATTCTCTGGAAAACTTTGGTGCAGAGAAGATCCCTAGTGCAAGACTACATAAAATCAACACATCCTTTCTCTGGTTAGCATATTCAAGTCTTTTAGTTCCTTTCATCATAATTGGGAAATAGTTTGGGTCACTTAATCCCTTCATAACACACTTAATTCTGTTGGACCACAGAGGTCCAGAAGTGCTATGCTAGTTTTAATTCCATTGTTGCCTTTTTATTGCAATAGATCCAACAGAAAACTTCCTCTAGAGTCACATGCAGCAATGCAAGGTTGACGAGATGGCAAAAAATTGCCACTGCAGCCTTCTCTGGAAATACATCACTAGGCAAAATCAGATGAAAAAGAAGGCTGAAATGACGGTTGCTAAAACCTGGGAATGACTTTTAGTAGAGGACAGAGGATACAAGGTAATTAACTGAGATATTTGCCCCAAGGGCAGTGGGGCTGCAGGCATGTTGCCACATGGTGTCTGGGAGCTCTTACCAGCCTTTGTATGCATTCATGCTCTCCTAAGGATGTCATCATCTTGGGCTGCTATCCAGCAGTGTGTGTGGGAGAGTAACTTTGTGCTCTACTGAAGCAAGGAACACTACAGAAACAGGAGAGATATTTGGCAAATTTACGCTGGAACATCTGAAGGGTGAAAGCTGTGAAAATTCAACATGTTTGCTAAATAGGTATCCTCTCGTCTGAGTCAGTTAGAAAACCTGCCAGCTTCCACAGTATATATGGCACAGAGCCTTCAAAGAGATCAATAATGTTAATCTCTCACAAAGCATGGAGACACCTGTAATTTGGCCAAAGAAAAATGATGGTAGGAAAATGTTTAGCCTTTATCTGTGGTACAAACAGCAGTTCTGGGGATCTGCTTTGATGTAGCTTTGATTGAGCATGATCTAGCTCAATGCTTCCTAAGTTTGTGGTATCTAAATTTTACACACAGGCTTCTGATTATCTTAAGGTACTTTTTTCTTCACACTAGCATTGTAAGCAAAAAGAAGTATAGAAATGAATCAGTGTCTTGAGAAGCTTGGCTAACATGCATAGTATCCGTGACAAATTTAAAAGCATTTAGAATAAAAAATAAACTTTAAACATAGTGAGTTTATAATGATTTATCTTTAGCTTAACAAATTATATATACTTTATGTTAATAAAAACAATTTAGCAGTGTATTTGTTAATATGGCACACAGAGAAATATTAGGCATGTTTTAGTATTTTATGAAACATTGTGAGATGTGGCTTCATCAAGACCAAATAACTTGGGAAATGTGAAAGTTAGTATGTGATGTGTGGTATCACCTCCAGCACTTTCATGTAAGTAAGGAAGTGCCTAAAAGGGAGGAATCCCTCAAAACCTCGCCAGAAACTCGATATGCTGGAGTGCCTCTCTAAAGTGCCTGTACACTAACGTAGGCAGTATTGGGCTACAATTTTATTGGGATCATGGGGGTATGATGGGATGACTGTCCTGACTGGAGTGTTGCAACTCATTAAACTTCCACAATGAAATGACTGGCCTAGTAGATGAGAAGAGTGCAACAGTTATCGTCTACCTGGACTTCAGTAAGGCCTTTTAACACCGTCTCTTATAAGATCCTCATAGACAAGCTGTAAAGTACAGGCTGGATGAGAAGACAGTGAGGTAGTGATCAGCAGCACAAAGACTAGTTGGAAACTAGTGACTAGTGGTGTACCCCAGGGGTCAGTTCTGGGTCCAATCTTCTTTAACATCTTCATTAATGACCTGGATGATGGCACAGGGTGTACCCTCAGCAAGTCTGCTGATGACACCAAACTGGAGAGTGGTTGATACACCTGAGGATCATGTTGTTATCCAGAGGGACCTGAATATGCTGAGTTGCGCTAGAAAAACTCTTGTCAGCAGGCTGAGCGGTGATCCTTCCCCTCTATTTGGCACTGGTAAGGCCACACCTCATCTGTGTCCAGTGTCCAGTTCTGGGCTCCTCAGCACAAGAGAGACCTGGACATACTGGAGAGAGTCCAAAGAAAGGTCACAAAGATGATAAGGAAAGGCTGAGAGAGCTGGAACTTTCTCCTGGACAAGGAAAGTCTCAGGGGGCAACCTTCATAATATACATCATTAACTGAAGGGAGGGTGCAGAGAGGACAAAGCCACGCTCTTTTCAGTGGTGCTCATGCAGTCCAAGAATCAATGGACACAAACTTAAACAGAGGAATTTCCTCCTGAGTATCAGGAAACAATTTTTTCTGTGAGTGTGACAGCACTGGCACAGATTGCCCAAGAGGTTGTTGAGTCTCCATTCTGGAGATCTTCAAAAGCTTTCCAGACATGGTCCTAGGCAACCGGCTGTAGGTGGCTGTGCTTGAGCAAGAGGGTTGGACCAAATGACCTCTAGAGGTGCCTTCAACCTTAGCTATTATGCAGTACTGTGACGAAACTATGTCAAAATAATTTCTATGATTGTGTGCGAGTTTACTCTAATGAGAGTACAATACCTGCAAATGAAACGTGATAATTCAAATAGATTGTAATGAACTAGTGATTGAGATGATTATAAACAGCATTTCGGGGAGTTAGAGTGGTTTTTCTGTAAATGAGATCTCTGAGGAATTTCATTGTTGCCAAGACAGATTTGTTGCATGCATTATAAATAGTCAAGTTCTCATTTTTAAGAAACTAATAGATTTTTCTAATAAAAAGCATTTACCATATGGCTTGATATTTATATCATGAAGGATATGGTACTTTTGTGTATCAATTTTAGTAATTATTTACTGTTTGGAGTGACAAAATCAATTACAAAAAGTATTAAAGTGCCCAATCTATCATGAAGTCACTAAAAAAAAATAAAATTGAACCAATCCCTCAAGCTTACTGTGGGTTGTTAAAGCCTTGTTCTTCATAAGCTCTTGCACAAATACTACAGTTTTTTGTATTTCAATGATGCTTATTTTATAAGTGCTTTTATATGCAGAGAAATACTTAACTACTGGCATCTGAGCTACTATCTACTGAAATACTCAAACTCTGCAGAGTTTCTCATTTATGCTGAGATCTCTTTATATTCCTCTGACAGCATAAAGTGGACACATCACATTTATATTAATTTTTGGGCTTCTTATCATTTCCAGGCTGTAGTAAAGTTACCCTACTTTTGATCTGTACTCAAAAGTTCTGTCAAACATATAAAATACTAAATGTGAATCAGTAATAGTGTGATACCATCCTTTAATATTGGGTTGAAATGTTGAGATAAAAATATTGCAAGTCTGAGTGGGTTTCTTAATGAACCACCTTACTCGAAAGAACTATGTATATTGTGATGGAAGTATGTATATTGTGATTTATTGAGTAGGTGTACAATATAGTCTTGAGGTTCTTGTTTTATTTTTGAGGTTTTATTCTCTGTATAATACCTAATAAAACCCCTGAAGATAAAAAGGTAAACATTGAACTATATAGGCAGGGAACATTTCTGACACTGCACATGCTGTGTACAAAGGTATGACTATATTAGTTTGGTCTTATAAAAATAGTATGCTAAATACTTGCTATTAGAAGAAAATATCCCTGGGCTATTTATTTTTATTAAAAAATTAGTTTTGATACATTTTGTGGAGGAGTAGGTCTCAAGCACATGACTGAAGCACGTAAACGAGCATACCTTTAATGGCATAAACAGTTAGGAAGAGTTTATCTGAATACTTGCAGACAACTAGGTATGTTGTAAAACATGTTTTATGCTCCTTAAGGTGGAAAAGAATCCACATTGCAAGTCAGGAACAGAAGGCTTCCTCAGAAAATATAAGAACATTGTACAAGCTCCTTTTTTTTTTCTAGATGTTGAGAGTATAACTTTTCTGATCAACTCTTTGCAATGTAAGAACTTGCAGGACACTGAACTTACACAGTAGTTATAAGTTGCACATAAGTAAGCAGATGCGGATGCAACGAATTTAATTTCCTCAACAGTTTAATTCAATGAAACATAAGTGGTAGGGTTTAGAAAGAGAAGAATGTTACGCTATCCCATTGAATATTCCAATAAACTTGGATACCTGTCTCAGGCACAAAAAGAAAATATTCTAAATGGGGAAAAAAGCAACCTACCATATGTTTTCTCCCAGTCCTTCAGAGCTTTCTCATAATTTGTAACACTCAAGGACAGCATACTGATTTCACTGGTATAAGTGCCTGTACTCCCATTCCTAGTGAGATTTTAGCTTGTGCAAGCATTCTGGCATTGCCAGACCTTTTCAGTTGCTTTTTATTATCTATTCAGCAATATCAAATTTCTGCTTTAAAGTAAATATACTTTATGATCTCGCGCTCACTTTCTTCAGCACATAGAAGAAGCACGTGTGAATGATTGATTATTTTAGGATCCCATTGCATGATTTCTGTCCAGTTTTTAAGAGACTGAGTGCTTTTTGATGTTCTTGTTACTTAGAGCTCTGGGCAACACCCGTCACTGTCATTCACAAGATGGATGGTTGTTACTGCTATTATGTCTACTGCGTGCAGTTTCAGAGAGTCGCTAATATAAATGTTGTGTGGTTTATTGCTTCATGGAAAAATGAGCCTCTTAATGCAGCATGGCTTGAGCTATTCATTACCTGAAATACTGTGGAAGAGCTTGTATGCCTAATGAGAATTATAGATTCAGTGCAGAGTGTACAAAATAATTATCACTGTTTCCAGACTATAAAAGGGTCTTATTCATCATGTGCAAAAATATTCAGGCAATGTTAAGAAACTTCATTCTTACTTATTACACTGACTGTATAGGAAAGTACATAACACTAAGGAAACCATCATAAATCTTTGCAATTCAGTAGCTCTTTTTAAAATATGTGTTCAATCATGAATGAAGGTGATGGTCTGTATGGCAGAGTCTTGTGTCCAAGCACAAATATTGTATATTTTCCTCCCTCTGTTTCTGTATATAGTTATGTACTTTCTTATGATGATAAATGCAACCTTGTCTTCCATTTTCCAGTAATACAGTAAAAGGATACTATAGACCAAAATCTAAATGTCTACTAAATGTATACAGGCTGCTGAACACTAGGAAAAACTAGATACTATTTGGTCCACTGTTTAAGTGGAGATGTTGCTGTTTAGACCTGGCTTTTCCTCCATAATAATGTATTTGTTCAGAAATATGACTATGTACCATACAACATGACCACTTCTCAGACGAGAATAAGTAGCACATAATCACCATGTCCTAGAATTATCATTAGCATTATATACTTTTAGGAAAAATCTAGAGGGCTTAAAAATCTTTTATATATTTTCACAATAAAGAGCTACAAGCAAAATGCAGAACAGTCTTATAAAAGTTACAAGAGTATTTTGGTAAATATATTTTCATTTTAAATATGAGTCCACCTTGCACTGAATGTGATGTAAGTTTCCATACATTGAAACCTGGGCAGCAGAAGGACTAGAACTAAAAGACTTTTAATTTTTCAGTCACCTTCAGTTTAGTTGGGTTTCATAGATTCAGCTTTAGGTGGGAGTTTCTTCCACTTAGATTAGTCTTAAAGAGTTGTTGTCTCTAATTGCTTGAGCTAATCTCTTAAATGAAAAGCTGTATAACCACTATATAAGACCAGCATTTGTGAGTGTGTTATTAGCAACCACAGTTGTTTACTGAGATAAGCTTTCAACTTTGTTCCATTGCTACAGCAAAAGTAAGGGCAGGACACAGTCGTTTTACTTGAGCGTCTCAAGTTTCTCATAGGTTTAAAGATAATTTTTCTCTGAGATGTATAAAGGATCTAGGCAAACAGAATAAAAATGTCTTAGTGACTTGGAAACCTGGAACAAGTTTTCTGCCCAATAGTTAGGGGAACACAGTACTTGGGAAAGGAATAGACTGGATTCCAATTAAAAACTAAAATTAAAATAATAATATTAAACCTTAGATCCAATACCATATGTGAATATTTATATTGTGCTGGATATAAGAGTCAGACCTAAGTCATCTTTTGCTAACATTAATGAAATAAACATTGGTTTTACTGGTATGCTTTCTCCTTCTGTCTCTTGCCATATGGTCAGTGGGTTATTCCATGAAATGACAAATGATTTTTGGAAAAGGTACTGTGAGACCTGCTCAGAATATTCTGTAATTTGGTAATAGATTTGCTGTCCATGTAGACAGGTACTAAATGCCCCAACATCATGCATGAGCTGCCTCACTGCAGTGACAACAGTTATGGAGCACACAGGTTTTGAACTCCTTTTCCAAGTCTGTCATTACATATTAAATAAGTCAATGAATACTGTATGAATTTTAAGGAATTGAAATAAAATAAATACAACTATGCTGACTTGGAGAATTTGTGTGGGAATATGCTTTGAAGATTTTCATTCTTCAGGTACACAGTGCACATAATACAAGGTTATGAAAAACCTTGTGACCTGCCGTGGTCTGTCAGTAAGAGCAATAATATGTTTACAGACCTTCTGTCCTTCATGGCATTAAGGTCACAGTTTCACATATTATATAAAAAAGTAACTTTTCCTCTATTTATTATTTTTTATGATATCTTTAGCTAGAACTAGTTTGTGGGGGTTTTATTGGAAAGACATCCCATGGCCAGAATAATATTGACAAAAACATGGCAGAGCTAAGAACTTTCTTCACAAACCTCACTGAAGCCAGTGAAATTATTTCTGCTTATACTAGGTAAGAAACAGAACTATTGTACCAGGGAAGATGAACATGGATGGTTATAATATTTGTTAAACGGACAGAGGGCTTACACCCAAGCAGAAGAGTGCTAGATCACTGAAACAAGGTTGTATTCTATGAGGGTTTCTGCTGCAATCTGATTAATAAATCATACAAGGATGTGTACCTGCCTTGGTTTTCAAAACTGACCGTGGAAAAGTAACCAGAGATATACTGAGAGATAGAGGGGGAGTGACAAAATAAAACAAAATCTTCAGTGGTTTGTCATTTAGATCTATTCATTCATCCTTAATTACCATGGAACACTGTTCACTGGTGTTGCTGATAGTTACATCACAAAGCACTATAGAAGAGATTTATATAACAGCCTAATAACTGAGAATTTCCAAGTGAAATTGGCTTTTTTTTTTCCTCCTGTAAGCAGAAAAAAATGCAAATTCAGATAATAAATCTATAGAATGAAGTCACTTCACAGATGTGTTAAATCAAATTAAGAGCATTTTTATAATATTGAGAAAGTGGCAGCTGTACAGAATTGCTCATTTGTAAGCCTCATCTATTATAGTTAATTTTGCTGACTTCAAGTACTTAATTTACATTTGTTAAACTAGCAAAATAATGTTGGAGGCGGTACGAATGGTGTGTTTGTTAATACTAGAATTTATCATGTAGCTCAGGATACAAGTGTTTTGCCCACTTCGGCATTTCCTTGTTTCTTGATAGGTTTAATCAGCGAAATTAAATTGCTAAAAAATATCTTTAAGACTCATTTTAGAGCTGTAATCTACTTTTTAAAGGAAAATCAGACTCTGGTAAAAAAATCCTGTGAGGAGAACACAGAAGAGACAGGAAAGTACAAGACTGTCTTAACCGTTTTGGTTTCTGCTACCTCAGAAATGGTCACAGCTTCTTGAGCCTTCTTGCAAAAACAAGTTCTCTCCTATGTATTTAAATCAAAAAAAAAAGAGGTTTAGATTGGATCTTAGGAAGAAATTCTTCAGTATGAGGGGGACAAGACTCTGGAATAAATTGTCCAGAGAAGTTGTGGCTGGCCCCTCCCTGGAGGTGTTCAAGGCCGGGTTGGATGGAGCCTTGAGCAACCTGATCTAGTTGAGAGGTTTCTTTGCTCATGGCAGGGAGGATGGATTAAATGATCTCTAAGATCCCTTCCAACCTAAGCCATTCTATGATTATATGATTCTAATCACAGAAAGAAAATCTGACACATTTACTGGGTCAACATAGGGTGGGGGAATGAGAAAATGTGAGATCTGATCATTATTTGTATTTTTCTCTCTATTATTGTTGGTGAGGCTTACTTATCAAATTATAGTTTTTCTTGCTAGAACTAATACTCTCAATCCTACTAAAATGCTTACAGTGCATCAAGACTCTTGTGGATCCTCCCTGGACATTTTAAGGACATCCTGAATATAAACAACAAACAGCGAAAATAACAATACTGCTTGTGTTGACAAACCCATACCTGAAGTTATATCAGGAAGTCTGAAGTGGCCTAATTCATGTTAATTCTTGACTTTAGAACCTTTATATTACTGGCATGAATGTTCTGTGTACTTTCATTGATATATCAAACAGTGAGGGAATATAAAATTTGTGACAAACCTATCATCTTCACAAACATTAGCCAACTGCTTGTCTTACCTTTCGTTCAGTAAAGAGTATCCCACTGTTTTTGCACAAGCCTGATGCTACTAGAAGTAGCTTTAAGTCTATAATAGGAAAAGGTAATTGGTGGTTTCATAAAACATTTTCAGCTGTAAGTTTAAAGGACAGTACAGAAGACCTAAAAGCTAACTTGAAGTAGTATTCAGGATTCTGAATCTTTTTTCAGGGATGCTGCTAGAGTTCACTGCCCACGAAAAAAGAAAAGCATGGTCAGGCACACACACACATAAGAGAAAACTGAACAAAGGAAGAGGACAGAACAAAAGATACAGAAATGTAATATATCCAAGAAATGTTGATGCCATCCTTTTACAAAAAAGCATTTGCGTGTTATGTTTCATTCATATATTGTGAAAAGCAGCCCTTTGGAAGTTGTGAGATATAAAGAAGGTGTAGGAATGCTAGTTTCACGTGGCAGTGAGAGACAAAAAAAAGAGAAGATAATACCTGTGCAAAGAATGGCATATTTAAATATTTGTGTTAAATAAGGAAAAATTATGTCATCTGAAATACAAAAGAATGGTTAAAACTCCATGAAACTTATATATTGCAATCAAAATTCTGATTTATGCTGCAACAGTTCTATAAATCCAAGTGAATGGTGTGATTTTTTTTCTTTTATTTAGCATAGTTTTATCAATAAATGTCTTCACATAAAAGCTGCCTTTTTTTAATAAGAAACAGTGCATTTATAACCATACCTTACTTCATGAATATGATTAAGCTACTTGTGGTCTTGTATTACTTCTAGGTTATCACCAGGAGCTGTCAGCACACATGAGCTGACACATCGATTATATGAGCACAAGTAGCAACAGAAAACCCTGAATTGTGATCAGAAGTTCCTCATCCTACTCCTACAGTGCACAGCCAAATAAAAGGACTGTTGCATTAGTGCACAGCTTCAACTAGGTTCTGTCTGATCATGGTCTCCTACTAACACAATGTTGCATTTCCGGCCATGACTGCAAAAAAAAAGGCTATGGAATGATGAAATACTGTAAATCTGAAATGTAAGGCCTGTAAAAGCCATTGAGGATGCCTGACATTGTAAGTGAAATCAGAAACAACCAACCAAGCAAGAGAGAAAATAAAACTGAAAAATCCATACATTGCTCGAACTTCAGGAAAGGTAAATAGCTAGAAAAGAAGTGAATAGAGTCACTCAGATAGGTAAGTAGTGAGTTTAAGATTACGGTTGGCATTTGTGTTCCTGGGAGCCTGAGCCGTTCTGTGCTCCTGTGCCATGTAAGGTTCTAAAGCCCATATTCTACAGATGCTAAAAATCTTCCTGATAAACAAAATGACAAAAGGACCAAAGCTTTGGAATTGGAAAGGAAGTAAAATTCCAAGGGCTCACAGAGAAGGGGGAATAAGGAGTACAAAAAAGTATAGAAGAGGGCTGGAGGGAGCTACTGGTAACATCTGTTATGGAGGTGGGGGTCTGGATCCATTGTGCGCATCATCAGACACTGTGGTGACATGTGCAGAAGACCATTAAAGTGTTTAAGTTAGCAGATCTCGGGGACTAAGAGAATACGAATCACTTTCATCTCTGAGTATCTAGTAACATTGGCAAGAACATGGTATATTGACTAATGAGAAGGCTTTATAAGAGAAGTGTGAATTATGCAAAAAGTTAGCATATGTAACAGAAAAATCATGTCATCTGCTCCTCATCAAGACTATTAGAAAAGGATTTTGAGCATTTTTTAACACTGACAAAAAGAGAAAACTTGAGAAATCCATGAAAAAAACTGCAGATGCTGTAACAGAAAAGATTTTCTTAGAACTTTTTTCTTCCTGATTAGTCTCCTGACGTATGTTCAAGATATTTGATAGGAAATTTCTGTGTGAATCAACATGGCTCTAAATTGTTCATGCAAGCATCATTTTAGACCACAGACAAGTCTATATCATTTAATCTAACCTAATTATTTAATCATTAGCTGGGATTTGATATTCACTACACAGTTTTTACGCATTCTTGCTTCACCTGGTGACACATGAATTAAAGCTGCTTTATTCTTATCTCAGAAATGTGGTTCTTGTTTTGTTAGAAGAATTAAGAGGCATACATACAGAATGCCTTGTACCAAGCAGACAGCTACTTTCAGGATAAGGGGAACCAGACAGGGAAGTGAAGGAGAGTGGGAGGGGAAGGGAGTTGTTCTTCTGATGAAATTCAAGTCAATAGCAATATTACACTTGAGTTCAGTGGAACAAAATATGCCCTTTCAAAAGGATATGGACCTGTAATTCTCAATATTGGAACTCTATTTTATTATTTGAAAATGGGATTTAAAAAATGTGGAACATGCTTTCATTTAAACAATAACTTTTTTGTTCTAAGCTTTTAATGCTCTTTTGTGTTACTAAAACAAGCTGCTACTCACAACATGGGTAATTGGTGCGTGTACCTGCTATAAATACCTTTAAATATACCTTTTTAAGTGTTACCTTTAAAGACCTTAGTTATCATTCTCACAAGGTAAGCACTTGTAATGCTGAATAAGTGAGCAGAAGTCAGTCAGTGTTGGTAGTCAAGAGTTCTGTCAGACTCTCCAGAGACAATCTCTGCCCCCACACTCTCAAGTCTTGTGATCCAAAACCTATATAAAGTGCATGAATGTAATGTATTACATGCACTTGTGCTTAGAGGGAGATGAAATAGAAAGAACATGAACATTTCCAGGCTGTCCATCAGCTCCAAGGTACTTGCAATGTTTTGAGGGTCAATGCTTTTTGTTTCAAGAAGGAAGTTGACCTATTCTTAACATTTAGTAAGTGACAGATATTCTCATTATTTCTGCCAAGAAAGCTGCTGCAGTGTATGAATGCTTACAAGTTTTCCAGACAGAAGTAGATTGGTAGCACTTAACTTTTTTTGTAGGAATTAACCTTTCTCTATTTTGGTTCTGCACACTATTGTGAAAAAACTAAAAAAGGCAAAGCAGGGGCAATGAGGTGGGGAGAACCAAAGCCCAGATCTTTGTGGCAGCTTTGAAAAGAAATAATCTTGCGGGTCTATCGTGCATACAGAATGCAGATAATTCCTGAGTTGCAGCTCCTGGGGAGAAAAAAGAGCTTTTTTTCTTCTTCCTTCCTGCTTCTTCCCTTGCTGCTGCTTATATTGAAGAAGGTGATGAGGTCTGCAGTCTGTTGCAACAGTTTCCTGCAAAGACTAAGGATGAACAAGAAAGAAGTGGGAGTAGGTATCTAAGGGTAGTACAGATGGACAGAAACACAGGCCAGTGAGAACAGCTACTGAGTAGTCTGGAGATGAAGGACAGAAGACAAAAGCTTTAGACAAAAAAAGAAATGGATTGCAAGCCATTCCAAACACAGTGCAAGAGAGAATATTGAGAGAAAAACCAGAGAATATAGGTCAGTGGAACTTTGATGCAGTACACAGAGGTGTACAAAAAGATCCTCAAATCCTGTGAACTCATTAGTTTTACTAATTACCTGGCAATAAAGCAGAAAATAGTGCACTTTAAAATGTTGCTGAGATGGACCGTAAATGGAAAATTACACATAATTACATTACGTCCATGTTCCTTAAAGGCAACTTAGGTAGAAACCAGAAGGGATACAATCCAACCAGAACAATCTACAGCTCTAGTCGCATGTGCTTGATCATTCACTAAACACGCTCTCCTGCAGGCACATTGCGTAGTTTTCAGAGTTGGACTGGTAGGCATGTGGTCCCCACTGTCCCTCATGGATGTCATGAGGAATGAGGTGGCCTTCCAGCTGCCCAGAATTACATGCTTCCTTTTTAAAGTATATGCCTAAAACAAAGACTGTGTTAAGTATTTGCCTAGTTTAGCATGAGTGAAGTCCTGACTGAGTTCCTGAATGGAGAAGGAGGTGATCTGAGAGGGGATTAACTAAAGGAAAATATAAATAATTTGATATTTAAGTTACTGAGTCACTATAATAATCAAACTTCAGAATATTGTTCCGGTAGAGTGTTTTTAGACTCCAACTTTGACTATGTTTTTACAAAAAAGAAGCAAATAAACCCAAACTTTTGCACTTTTTTTCTTGGAATTCAGTAAGTGGTTTTGTTTCTTGTTTACTCCACTCTGTGTATTTAGCTGTAACTTTAAAAAGTCTAAATTTAATTATCATCAGAGATTTTGTGTGGCTAAATTGAGTTGTGTTCTACTGTAAAATAAAAAAAAGGTTGGTGTAATTAATTGTGTTTGAGTGGTATTAGGCTTATATGATCACTGTTGATCCTGTGCTGTTAATTTTTTTATATTTCACGATCATGTATTATTAACCATGTTTCAATAACTCTGAAGCGTATTGTTGCCCAAATGAAAACGTTAATTTTGGTGACATAATTGTCATGTCTAGAAGCATCGGTGCAAGCTCCAGGTTGCAAACTAATGTAAGGCATTGTTTAAACATTTCGCTACTTCTGTGCCTTTTAAATAAAGCAGTGTAGGTTACTGACAGCAGAAGGTCTAACCTGATTACAGCACAGGGTTTCTGGGAATGACTGAAATACAGTATAACTTTATTTTCAAGAACTGACCTTGTCTGTCCTCATAAACACTGTGGAGGGAAAAAGAAGTAATTAAGACCAATATTCAAAGAGTTCTCCCTCCTTCTAGAGTGCAGGGGAGCTCTGTTTTGCCCATCAGAACGATATATACAAAACCCCTTATAGTGCTGTGTGCTTGAATTTATGGTGAAAACACTGTTGAAAACACAGCAGTCTTTTGCCAATTACTGAGCAGTACTAGCATAGCATTAGGACCTTCTCTTTTGTCCCTCTGTCCCCTCAGAAAGGCATCGGAGGAAGGCAGGAAAGTGGGAGGGGGCACAGTTGAGACAGCTGACCCAAACTTCCCAAATGGATACTCTATACCATACCAATATCGTGCTCAACAATGGAAAACTGGTGGGGTTTATCTTCTGAGATGGATGGTGCTCAGAGAGTTGCTGGACATCAGGCTGCTTATGGGTGATCATGAGCAACTGCCTTCGTATCATTTTTCCTGTTTCCTTCACTTACTAAATTGTCTATTTATTGACACACAGTTTTCTTGGGTTTGTTCTTCCCATTTTCCCCCTTCATTCCACTGGGCGCAGGAGGTGTGAACAACCAACTTTGTGGGTGACTATATTATCAGCAGAAAGTGTTTTTCACTAGCTGGTTGAGTAACATGACTCCAGATGAGAACTTGTATGAGGACGCCAAAGGTGTTTTGCTTTTGCACCATCGTGTGTCCTATTAGCAGAGTCTGGAATTTGCTATATTTTTAATAATTAAATTGCATACTTGTGAAAAGGTAGCATGACTATAAGATCCAGGTGGTCCTTTTAACATAAGCTCCCAAATTATTGAGCAGAAATTCTTCGTTATTTGTGCACATTGCTTATGTGAATCTCTGTGAGGTAACCTGTACGTATTTTCATAACTAGCTGTCAAAATTTACAGCTGGGCTAGCTCCCTCCTCCCAGGGGAGTAGGACAGAGAAGCCAGGGAGAGAGATTTTGAGGTCAAAAAAACCCTTCAACTGGTTTAGTGAAAGTGCAAAATAATGCTTACAATTAAGGTGTTAAACTATGTGCAGATATTTTACAAGTATACAAATATACTCAAAGATATAAGACAATCTGTTAATACAAAACCCATGACCTCTGGATGAAAGCTGGGCCCCAGAGCAGAAAAGCCCCAGACAGGACTCAGTAGCAGATAGGTGCACCTGAGCCCCTAGAACAGTCAAAAAATACTAGGAAAGGAACCAAGTTGCTCTTACCTGGGGAGAGACAGGAAGACAACTTGTCCCAAGGAATAGTACTCCTCCTCAGTGGGAAAACAGGAGGCAGGAACACCAGCAGCACAGTGAGAGATGACAAACAGCCAAAAAGAATCCCCTCAACACAACAAACACTAAAAGCTGCAGGGATCTTCTTAGGGCCCCTGACATACTGACACCATAGCAAGGAATACTATGATTGGTCCATTTGGGTCAACTGATTGGTCAACTGATTTGGGTCAACTGTGATTGGTCCATTTGGGTCCCCTCCTCCCCATAGGCACAGCTGCCTCCTCTTCCCCACTGTGATTGCCACCTGTGCAAGGCCTTGAAAAAGTTATATCGTGGTATTCTCACACCAGGACACTAGCTAATTTTCATACGGTAATAATCAGCACTTAGTGTGGTGCATTTATTTTTGTTTCACTTATCATTCCTTAGAAATACCATGGACACCTTTTTCATGGCCAGTATCTGAAATACTGCACAAAAATAATAATTCAGTCCCTCTTTAACTTGCCTGAATTCCCTGTCTTGTAAGATGGAGTCCATTTCTTGCACTGATGCAGCGGTCTTAACAAGAAGAAAATTTCTAAATGCTCACGCCAAAGAGCCTTAAGCTCAACTTCAAATCTAGTTCTTTTTCTCTAAGCCCATTGATCTCTCACTGCTTTTGGCTGCTGTTGACCTCTTCATGGACTGGTTAGACTGCCCATGAAATTTTAGTCTTTTTTTCTTTAATTCTTTTTTTATGGAGAGATAGTGTGGCGTGGTTTCTCATGAGCAGGTGTTCTTTAGCCTTTGTCCAATAAATCCGTGTTTTGGAAAACCGAAGAAAGCAGTGTTCTGGCCTTGGTTCACAGATTATCATAGTGATGCTTCTGGCCACAGAACTTATATTCTATAATGAGAAAGCTGAAATTAATTAGTAGACAGAAATACAGGAAAGGACTGCAAACTATTTTGGGAAATGTTTATAAATATAGTGAACTCAGCAGTACTCTCTGAGAGAGGGAGATGTTAAGTGCCTGAGGCACAGGTCCTGTGGCAGATCCCAGCAGGCCCTGAGCTCACTGATGCAATTCAGTTCTGAGCTGTGAATGGGCTTATAATTGGTCACAAGGATGATGTCTGACCTACAGATTTGTGCAAAGGCCATGCTCCTAACTGCACTGATGACTTTATTTCCAAGGAGATATTTTTAAATTATTGCAGGGAAGCTCTTTTTATAAAAGCTGTGCATCTCACCGTATCATCTGCTCCATACCTTCCTCCAGTATTTTCAGGTCTGCCATGTACTTTACCTCAATTTTTAGGTCTTTGACTTAAAACACTTTGGGACAAGTTTCTCTTTCTTGACTCATTCAGGACAGTAAAGGATCTGCAACAGGTCACAGAATCGATATTGCAGATGTCTAAGAAATTCTATGAGATCTTGTCTTTTCATCTTTAACTTCAGGAATGAATCTTTGCTTCAATCTGAGCCAAAGTGATGTGTTTCAAGCAAAGAAAACCCAGGGAACTACAGACCTGTCAGCCTCACCTCTGTGCCAGGTAAAATCATGGAGTATATGATCCTGGTAACAGCACTAATGCACATGAAAAATAGAGAGATGATCAGTGACAGCCAACATGGCTTCATTAACGGCAAATCGTGCATGACTAATTTTGTGGCCTTCTATGACAAGGTTACAGTACTGGTTGATTTGGGAAGAGCAACTGACATCGTCTACCTGGACCAGTGCAAGGCATTTGTCACTGTCCCAAATGACATCCTTGTCTCTAAGAAGGAGAGAAATGGACTTGATAGATGGACCACTTCGTGGATAAGGACCTTGACAGGCTTGAGAAATGGGCCAGTGCAAACTGCATGAGCTTCAACAAGTCAAAGTGTGAGGTCCTGCACCTGGATCAGGCCAATTCCAGGCACAAATACAAACTGGGCACAGAGTGGATTGAGAGTAGCCCTGAAGAGAAGAGCTTGGAGGTGTTGATAGGTGAGAAGCTCAACATGAGCCAACAGTGGGCTCATACAGCCCAGAAGGCCAACTCTACCCTGGGATGCATCAAGTGTGGCCAGGAGATCCAAAGATGTGATTCTCCCCCTTTACTCTGCTTTTGTGAGAGCCCACCTCAAATACTGTGTCCAGTTCTGGTGTCCGCACTGCAAGAGGTACACAGAGTCCAGAGAAGGGCCACCAAGATGATCCAGGGGCTGGAGCACCTCTGCTACAAGGATAGGCAGAGGAAACTGGGATTGTTCAGCTAGAGATGAGAAGACTCCAGGGGGACCTTATAATTGCCTTCCAATACCTGAAAAGAACCTACAGGAAGGCTGGGGAGAGACTTTTTACAAGAGTGTCCAGTGATAGGACAAGGGGAAATGGATTTAAATTGAAGGAGAATAGGTTTAGATTGGATCTTAAGAAGAAATTCTTCAATATGAGGGTGGCAAGACTCCGGAATAGATTGCCCAGAAAGGCTGTGGATGCCCCTTCCCTGGAGATGTTCAATGAGGCCTTGAGTGTGTGATATGAGATATCAAGGAATGTTTTTGATGAGGCTATAACAGCTTATTGATGCACCTTCAGTTCATTTTTAGGGCATTTTAAGTTATGAAGTGAAATGATTCATCAGTTGCAGGATGTTTTTTTAACGTTGGTGACTTTGAAACATTTTTACTTATGTTCTTCCTTACACTAAAGAAAATGTCACGAATTGATTTTCCTGACATTAGCTTCGCAATACTTAAATTAGCCTTGTTTTAACTGAAGTATGACATATCTCCCTTCTGCTTGTCTGTGCATACTGTGCTGATTTCACAAATGATTTGCATTATTTCCTGAAACATATGATAGTCTCTTCTGCAGTGTTTATTTCTTTTTGAAACTTTCAGCCTTTTGACATGATTTCTTGATGATATCTGAGCTCATTGTTCTAAATTATTTATGGAAAAGTAGAAAAAGGTTTCAGAGTTCTAAGTCAGCTAAACAATTCTTTAATTTCTGCTCGCTACCTGTATGTTTAATATAGGTTGAGGCCCATCAAGTCTTGTACAAATGATAAGTGATAATTGCACTTTTGGTTTCTGCTCTGCAACAACTGTCCTGTTTTTTCACACATTTACAGAAAAAAACCAGCAACTCATCTCCTGATTTAGGGTGCACATACTGAACAAAATTAGAAGGATGCCCTCATGCTGTGTAGCATACTGTGTGTATCCCTTTTCAAATGGTTTTCCTCAGAGAACACTTTTCCTTGAAAGCAGACAAATGTCATAGCTTCTCTTTTACATGTGATCTACCCTACCTTCCAGGATACAGCAGTGTGTGCATGCTTAGATAAAAATATTTTTTGTGATTATTTTATAAGATGCTCACTCATTGCTGTCCCTTGTTCTGTGGCTCAAAAGTAGATGCTTATGTGTCCCAGTGCCAATAGTGCAGAGGGGTCTGTTATGGATCCTTGCAGCTGTTTTTTTTTCTTTAACACCAGATTGGGTAACATTCAGCCTTTATGGTCTTTGTCTTCTCTGGTAGTACTGGGCCATTTCTATTTTTCTTCCACACTTGGTCAGAATATTTTGGCAGTGGTCAAAGTAGAAAATCAGTAGACTGTACATGCTCCTGAGGTGTCAGATATGGTGAAGTGTTAACTCAAAGAAATGACTTTTTCTTCTTTTTTTAAAAAAAATTTATGATTGGAGTGTCTAGTATGATGCTAACTTACAGGCATTTTGTTCCTATCTTCACTTGAGAAAACCTGTGGGGAACAAAAATGTAATGAATGTAAGTTGCAACGCTTAATAATACTTACAGGTATTTGGGTACTACAAAGAAAAGTGCAATCTAAGGACTTCGTATTAGAATAGTTTTTTCCAGAGGAATATCTGACAAAAACTTTCCAAGAAATCTCTACATGAGAATAAGAACAGTATGTAATTCATCATTCGAACACATTTTTCCTTCAGTTCCTCAAATGAGGAAGTCCTGAAGGCAAAATAAGAATTTCTCTGAAACTCTCCTAATTAATATCTTCTTGAATTCCGCTAATTATGAAGAACTTAAGTATGAGTATCACCCATAGTAAGTGATTAGTTGATCTAGTGGCGCTATTAATTTATAAACTATTTTTTCACAGGGGTTTTCTGCAGAGGTTCCTAGAAAGGAATAACCTATAACAGTTAATACTGCTCCACAGTAGAAGGTAGATTAATCGTATTGGATCATACTTGTGTAAATATTCTTGTAAAATATTTTAAAGTGTATACTGTTTAAAATGAGAAAATCAGCTTTATTTTTTAATAGCTGACAGTCCTTTATGATGGATGTAAACCAACTGAACCCATACACAAATGATGATGAGCTCTGTATCAGCCCTTACATAAAAGAAAGGAATGCACACGTCACCGTGTATAGCTTTCTAAATGTTAATTCGGTTTAAAATAAACCCAAAACACACCAACATCATGTAATCAACAGTGATTAATCTAAAGCTATTAGAAGGATAAAACTATCAGAAAAATTTATCAGAAGCAATGAATGGTTTAAATGGACAGGTTAGAAAGGCTAGGTAGACTTAGGTGCTTGAATCTGGGAAAAAAGAATAAGTAAAAAAGTGAGTGAGTGCATGAAGAATATATGAGTCAGATGTGGCAAGGAGAAGGCAGCAAGAGAATGATTAATAGCTCTCTAGTAGCTCAAGAACCAGTGAGTTCAAAATCAAATTAGTATGTATCAGGCTTAAAACAGAGAGAACATGAAGTATTTTTCACCTGATGTGTTATTTAAATTATGGAACATTATACCAAAGACTGTTGTGAAGCTCAGAAATATGATCTGAAGAAGGGATTAAACAATTCCACAGACAGAGTCCATCAGGCATTAAACATCTCTGAAATACGATGTTTTGAATAAAGCCTCCAGCTCAGGTCAGAAATTAGGGGAGAACATACCCAAGGAAAACTCTCTACTTCCTGTTCTCTGCTCATTCTTTATCAAGTGCTTAAAGATTTCTGGTTCTTAATGAGAACATTTCTGTTAAAACTTTACATATAGGCAGTTGTTGAGCTAACTATACCTGCAGAGAAAAAGATGACTGAGGAGCAAAGAGTGACATGATCACGAATAGAAGTGACAAGAGCTTTGCTAATTTGATCCCATTCTACAGGAGCTAAAACTCAGGCAAGCCACAGCTTCTATTCTGTGGCTTGCTGTTTAAGGCATCCACTGTATTCGCTAGTCTCTTCAGGCATAAAGTTGCTACCTTTCAGGAATTAATTTTTTCAACACTGACCAGGACTGCATAGAGCTACCATCTTAACAGATAATGTGGTTTTTACGAAATCTTCTTAAAATAACAGTGCTTCTTACAAAGCTTTTCACAGCTTCCTAAGAATACTGCATATTGAGTGGCAAGCTCATATCTCTTCTTCTGATTGATATGACAGTTCGTGATTGTTCTGGCTTTGTCTGGAATAAAGTTAATTTTTTTCCTAGTAGCTGGTGTAGTTGTGTTTTGGATTTAGGATGAGATTATAATTGATAACATACTGATGCTTCAGTTGTTGCTAAGCAGTGTTTGTACTAAGTCAAGGACTTCTCAGCTTCTCATCCTGCCCTGCCAATTGAGGCTTGGATCATACAAGAAGTCGGGAGGGGACAGTGTCAGGACAGTTGACCTAAACTGGTTATTCCATACCATATGACTTCATGCCCAGTACATAAACTGGGAAAGTTGTCCAGGGAGGGTGCTCTGTCACAGGGATTGGGTGGGTATCAGTCAGCAGGTGGTGAGCAATTTTATTGTGTATCACTTGTTTTGTATAGTCTATTATTATCCCTTCTTTTTCTGTTCTATTGAACTGTCTTTATCTCAACTGATGAGTTTTAGTTTTTTTCCAATTCTTTCCCCCATCCTAGGGGTGAAGTGTGTGTGGAGTGAGCAAGCGGCTGCATGGTGCTTAAATGCTGGATGGGCTAAATTACAACGGTGATCCATTCACTTCATGTTTGTCTCCATCAAATTTGCCAAGCCAATCCAATTAGCTGCATTGCCAGTAGGTTTCCTTGTGGCAGCCATGAAGAATGAAAATAAATAGTATCACTAAACTGGCATCTGTGTGTGAAATTGAATACCTTTTGAGGTCATTTCAAAGAAAAATACATATGATTTTGGAAAAATAATGAAAACCTAGTCACATATTGTATTTCTTAGGCTTGCCATCCCCCTCAAGTCAGTCATGATTTAGGCATGACTTTAAGCTATTTCTGTGATTTCTTGGGGATCAAAGTATCACCTACTTGCAGCCAATCAATCATTTTAGCCCTGTTTTTCTAGATGGCAGATCTTCAGAATGGTTCTGTTGGTCTGGCCACATGTGAGAAAGCTCCTTTTCACACCTGAGAACCTGGCTACTCCTTTCAGAGTTTGCTGGATGTATGCATTTTTTTGAGTCTCTTGTGTGGGTTCTTTCTTTTAACTGTTTGAATAATTCCTTCCTGATTTATCTGAAGACTGTTTTAAATACACTTGTATGTATATAATATTTGCAAAATATTGCTGCAATGAAGTGATTTTCACAGAAATTTTAAAAGTTTGGTGAATACACCAATGCCTAGAATTCAGAAGTTGAAGTCTTGAGAAAAACAGCCAGTGAATATACAACAGGGTTATAAATCCTATTATTCCTTTAATAACCTGGTATCTCAGTCATTTGTGTTGTTCCACAAAAACCCTTCTGCTTTTACTACGGGACTCTCCATTTCACATTTTGACCAAAAAAATATTATCAGGAGTTTAGATGAAACTGAAAAGTGAAATGAAGCTCATTTGCTTCCACAATAACTTCTTTTGCATGTCAAAGTATAAGGCACAGCCAGGATTCTGGGATTGTTCTTTTAGGAAACTTAAGAAGTAGTCCATAGTTAACATTCTTCCTTGCTTCAAAGCATCAAAGCTATGAAAAAAAAATTTACTTTCATGCAAAAGTCACCATAAAAAAGTTTTCCATCTGTGTAAGCAGTGAAAATTTGATTTAGATCTCGGACCTATGAAGACATATGTATTTAACTTTGAACTTGTGAATAGTCTCATTGGCTTCATAAAAACTCTTTTTCATTCACACCTTTCTAAAAGTCACTGTGTTATTAATAAATGTTTGTGTGTGTAGACTTAGATGGAAGACATCAAAGAGCTTGCATCACATAGTATGAGTAGGCAAAAGTATTTTTTGGCAACCATGTAGCCACTATCCATTTTCTAAAGCAGTAAAAACAGAGGTACGAATATATTTTAAATTTTTGGCTTTGTATAGTGTCTCTAAATCTAAGTGTAGTGCCAAAATTAATTTTCCCTACTTGTGTGAAATCAAAAGGTGGTGTTTTTTCTTTCATTTAAACACAATGAAAGTGGCAATTACCTCATTATGAATAGCACAAATTCTAAGTATACCTAGCTGTTTTAACAAATTAAAATACTACCTCTGTGATATCTACCCTTTTTCATCTAGATACAAAATGAGATCTGAGACTATGAAGTGTAGTTTGACATGAAATGATATTGTGTTTGATAACCTGGGGCTTCAAAGCCAAATAAAGCAGTTTTAGTATTGCATACCATTGTTTTTGTAGCAATTGTAGAAAAAATCATCAGCCTCTTATGCATAGTGATGCCAAACTGTTCTGTTTAAGGGGTTAATTTTAATTCAGAAATATTGAAATCTGTTAATTACTTTACAGTTGGTAATCTTGTAATCTAGCAATCAGAAGAGTGAAGTTCTGTATGGTTTACTGTAATACCAAGGTCTCCTATATGAAGCTATATGAGTGCTCACCTCTAGAAGAGAGCGTGCTTTAGTGTCAACTAAAAGAATCAGCTTGTACACAGATTAATCTGACATGTGCTATGTTCTACTCATTTAATATAGCATTTTTGGCATGCTATTTATACATAAGATAAGGAAACGAGACCCAACTCTGAAATACACCAGAGGTTTCTTGTTTTCCTGGAAGATACTTACGTGCATGCTTACCATTAAATCCCATTGGTGTTTTGATTAATTTTTTATTTTTTAATCCTTACTGAGCTAATAGTTCTATAAAAATGGGGGAATTAAGCATGGGATTTCTGGAATTAGAGCACTGGTGATGAAAGAGCAAATAGTGACTTAAGGGAAAATTTTCCCTTTAAGTCCACTGTAGGACTCACTAAAGAATTCCCATATATAAACTCATTCTCATTATGGTGTTCTGGACTTTGAGGAAATGCTAGCTGTAACCTATGAATCAAAGCCTGAAAAAAACTCAGAAATTCTAGGAAATGGTTCAAGGAATCTAATTAAACTTGAGAGTTATTCATTAAGCTTAGCAGTCAGTATAAAAAACAATATCTAGAATTTCATCAGCTGAGCAAAAAGCTAATTAAGAATTAGCGTTGTCTTTAAAGTTAGAAATTATCGCAGCTTCCATTGCTTCGAGAATACATGTTGTATTGCTGTGTCACATTCTGAATTGTACCTTGTTAGAATGAACTGAATTCTGATATTCTGAAACAGTAAAGTTTTTTGGATAGAATTTGATGTAGAGGAGGATCATCATCTTGTTTCAGCACTCCACAAAAGACCATTGATTTCAAATTGATGTTAATTTATGGAACTTTGTTTAGAATTGTCATGGTTTAGCTCTGTAAGGCATCTTGGTCCCACTCAGCCACTCATTTACTTTCTCCTCCCCCGAAGTGCAATGGGGAAGAGAATAAGAAGGGTAAAAGTGGGAAAAACTGGGGGTTGAAATAAAGGCTGTTTGATAGGTAAAGCAAAAGCAATGTATGCAAGTAAAATAAAACCAAGGAATTTGTTCACTGTTTCCAATCAGCAGGCAGATGTTTAGCCTTTTACAGGAAAGCAGAGCTTCTTCACATTTAATGGTTGCTTGGGAAGGAAAACAAATGCCATATCTCCAAATGCATGACATCATGTGGTTTGGGAGATGGCTTTGGGCATTTGGGGTCAGCTGTCCTGGCTCTGTCCCCTTCTTATGCACCCACAGTCCACTCACTGGAGGAGAAACATAAAAAAATGAAAAGGATTTGGTGCTGTGTTAGCACTGTTCAGCAATAGACGAAACCTCAGGGTGTACAAAACATAGCACTGTACCAGCTATTATGAAGAAAATAAACTCTATCCCACCATAAAATCAGTAGCACATTCAGTGGTTAGTGATATATTCCCTTACTGAAGGTACTGGAGTCCTCTGTAAGGGCCTGTCATTCAATAATTATATAACTGTATTTTTTTTCTTTTTCCTTTTTTTAAATTTTGATTGTTTTATTATTACACCATGCCAATGACAGCAATGAAAGTAAACTCGTGCTTACATGATTTTCAGACAGGTAACTAACTGGATCTTAATAAATTATACCAGGAGGACAAACAGATACCTGTGGATGGAGAATAGCACCCAGTATAGAATTTTTTCTCATAGAGTTGTGTGTGTATGAGATGAAATACTTAAAAATCATTCTGAAATTCTCATACAGGAGCTAGTAACTGATTTCTGCTTAGAGCAAAAAAGAGAAGCAAGTAACTATATTTTCCCCTGTTTAAAACTTAAAAAAAAAATGTTAGCAAAGACTGTCTTAAGCTGACAGTGCTTAGTAATGACCATAGGTGTATGAAGTATAAGACTGTAATAAGCAGTTTGGAATCTACTTTACTTGCTCTAGGTTTTGCTTATTTTACGTGAAATACCTCTGTGCCAGGTAAAATCATGGAACAGATTCTCTGGGCAACTGTAGGGGCAAGTCGCACCTGACTAATTTAGTGGCCTTCTACAACAAAGCTACAGCACTGGTTGACATGGGAAAAGTAACTGATGTCATTTTCCTGGACTTGTGCAAGGCATTTGACACTGTCCCACATGACATCCATATCTCTAAAATGGAGAGACATGGATTTGACAGATGGACCACTCGGTGGATAAAGAACTGGCTGGATGGTCGCACTCAAGGAGTTGTGGTCAATGTCTCGATGTCCACATGGAGACCAGTGACAAGCGGAGTTCCTCAGGGGTCTGTTCTGGGTCCAGTGCTGTTCAACATCTTTGTCAGTGACATGGATGATGGCACTGAGTGCACCCTCAGTAAGTTTGCTGACAACACCAAGCTGTGTAGTGTCGTGAACTCACTTGAGGGAAGAGATGCCATCCAGAGGGACCTTGACAGGCTTGAGAAATGGGCCATTACAAACTGCATGAGCTTCAACAAGTCAAAATGCAAGGTCCTGCACCTGGGCTGGGCTAATCTCAAGTACAAATACAAACTGGGCACAGAGTGAGTTGAAAGTAGCCCTGAAGAGAAGGATTTAGGAGTGTTTTAGACAAGAAGCTCAACATGAGCCAGCAGCGCGCTCATGCAGCCCAGAAGGCCAACTGCATCCTGGGATGTATCAAGAGAAACGTAGGCAGCAGGTCAAGAGAGGTGATTCTCCCCCTATACTCTGCTCTTGTGAGACCCCACCTCGAATACTGTGTCCAGTTCTGATGCCCCCACCATAAGAGAGACATGGATCTGTTGGAGCGTGTTCAGAGGAGGGCCACAAGGATGATCCAGGGGCTGGAGCACCTCTGTTATGAGGACAGGCTGAGGGGGCTGAGGCTATTCGGTCTGGGAAAG